>NW_009204477.1:0-2284 GCF_000690835.1 Fulmarus glacialis
TGGGGCTCGAAGGGTTTGAGATAATAACAAATTAACCAGAACGTATTAAAGAATTTATATCTGTTAACAGTTGCCAATCACAATATTAATTCATCTGTTCTCGATCTTAGTTTATCTGATCTGCACCATACTCTCGTTTTTGCTGTACATGTTAAAGATTGGTGTTGGTTTTTGCAGTTTGCTGCAAAATCTTCACTGCTCTGCAGTGATTAATGATGTTTTGCCTGGGAGATTTGTTAGTAAAACACTGGCCTTGAGCGTAATCTGGTATTTGGGTTTTGTACTGAAGCCATTGCTGTACTTTGGGTACCACCTCCTGGAGACAATTAGCAATTATACTTTTTCCTCTGAGAGGTTTTTTTATGGAGGAAATACAGAATGGCACCTTCGCTACCTTCTTCTATGATGTTTCCTCCTTCATTACAATAACTTTTCAGTATCCTGAACATCCTGGGGTAGTTAAGATACTTCTATTGGTGTTTCTTGGGAATATTGTTTTGGGTTTGTCTAAGGTTAATAAGCAGTCTAAGCATATCATCCAGAGATCTGCCCCAAGGCTGGATAGTTATGAGTGGCAGGGGGTGTGGGGGAGCATGGGCAAATGCCTAGGACAACGATATTATGTCTGAAGTCTCTAAGGTAAAAGGTTTGCAGATTTAACATTTTTCATTTTCTTAAAATGGATGGGGTTTGTCCTTGCAAATATCTAAATATTCCAAAAGGATATTGATATAAAAAGTTAATGAAATTTTTTGTGACATAAGAGCGTAGAGGTGTTGTCTTTGACTTGGTGAATAGTCAGCACTGTTATTTTCCCTTGTTCCCCATTTTTATAAGTTATTGATCAGAAATTTGAAAAGCAGCTGCTGACTTGAAAATGGATAGTAGGCCACTCCTCAAAGGCAGGTAATTACATGTAGGAACCCATCAATATTCATCAAAGTCAGTGGGTGTCTTCAGATAAGGTATGTCTTTTTTTTTCCGGGATACTTGGCATAATAATAATGTCATGAGTTAATTAGTCATGTCTCTTTTTTTTTTAATGCTTTCCCTATCCCATCAGGAGGAGGAATTGTTCAAGTACTGTAAAATTTCTGATTTTTTAATATTAAAGGAAACAAATAATGTGGAACTTCCATTTGTATTTTACATAACAAACTGTTACCCTTTTAGGGAGACCCCAATAACTATGTACGGTATATATGTGCATTTATAGTTCAGTGTAATCCTTCAAGAACTGGTCAATACCCGGGAATTTTAGCAATTTGTTTTCAGTGCTGTTTATATGTCTGGGAACCAGTGTCAAACACTGAGACTTGTCTGCCCAATTCTACTGGGTGCAACACCAATTTAACACTTTTGTTCCTGAGGAGCTATAGGAAGTGTAAATGACTTGTTTTCCTGGAGACAACAAGTAAAGTTTTTTGCTGGCTCTGATTTTAAATTCTTTTTTTTTTTTTTTTTTCTCTTCCCCCCCGCCCCGCCCCGGTTTTGTTTCTTCTATCCCCCCCCCCCATTTTGTTTTGGTTGTTTTCCTTCTGTCAGAGAGAATCGCAGATAGTCTGCATTCAGAAAACCGGTATGTATTTGTCATTAAATTCAAGGTAATTCTTTTACTCTCTCTTTTTGGCAGTACTGTAGCAAACTATAGCTTTTACGTTGCACACCACCCGAACTGCACATTATGACATAGGGATTCAACCTATGTTGATGTTCTACCAGATTTTAATTCTATTTCATTGTTTTTGTTGGTGGAGAGGAAAAATGAGAAAATAAAAATGGATGGAGGCGATAGCTTTTACTGTTTTTTTCCTCTACATTTCATTGGGTTCATGGTGATGCTTCTAGGGCAAGAGAAAATCTTGTCAAATAAAATTTTATTTTTGTTTGGAATGAAGGATCAGTTTCTGTGGCTGAAGGAGTTCTGCTATTTGATATCCATATAGGCTTTCAGTAAAGGTCAGTTGTTAACTTTGGAAGTTTTGAGGTTTGCCCCCCACCCGCACCCCCTTTGTCAGAATATTTATTTGCTACCTCCATATAAAAGAATTCATAAAATGTTTTATGATCTCCTATTTTCCTGTGTGTATTCTTTCTTTCTGTCCTATTTTCTGGTTGTGATCCAGCAGGATTATTTTCATTCGGATATGCTGACCCCTTCATGCACAAAATTAGTTTCTGAATTATGTTTTACCAAGACATCGTTTTACACAGTTGCTTCACAAAATCACAGGTGCTTAGATACTGTAAAACTGAGCCCTACTTATTTATACTGATAACTCCC
>NW_009204478.1:0-2413 GCF_000690835.1 Fulmarus glacialis
GCGGTCGCCGGCCCCTGCCCTTAATGAGATTCTTTGAAATCCAAAAAAGCGAGTTTTAGTGTTACATCCTTATCTTTGGAGGAGCGCGGTTTTCTTGCCGCGGCGACGTCGCTTGTTAAACAATCAGCGGCTGAGCCCCTGAAAAGAGAGGCATTGCACCCTTCTTGCTGAATGCACTTCTTAGTGCATATAACGCCAGGGCCTTTTGATGTCTCACAATGCGTGTTACGCCCAAAGATTGTCTCTTTGGACAGATCTACAACGCTTGGCTTCATGTTTGGAAGTTAAATGGACAGCGAGGTTGTTGAAACTCCCACGCTTTGAGCTAGCGCAGACACTCGGTACGTTCGCCCGTTGCTTTCCATGAGTGAAAGAGGCAGGGCTGGAGGGAAGGGGCTGCTGGTTTAATCCGTGCTCCGAGGCAAAGGGGGGGAAAAGCAACCCAGCCCAAACTTTTCCTCTCTTTTCTTTTCTTTACTTTATTCTTTGGCAGCCTTAAAATAAGAGCTATGTGCAAAGCGTGCGCCCTGCGTAGGTAGCTTGTGTCTCGAACTCGCTGGCAATGTTGCTGCTCCATGAAATCAAAATTTATGATTATTCAAATGTTGGGGACTGTGAAAAGAGAGGAAGAAAGAGAGAAAATTAATATTGCAGCTGTTCTTCTGATTAATGAGAGATAATTGCTCATGAAAAGTCACCCCTGTGGCATTTTGTTGTCTCCTGGATCTTTGTTCTTTTCCACTATTATTGAGGACTTTCTTGAAGACTAAGCGGTTCTTTTCAATTTTTGGTATTCAGAAAGTGTTGCTTGGTTACAGATAATGGAGAAATCTCGGGCTATATTGGGTAAGATGTGCCACAGACAGCAATATCACAATGCCACTTTCAGAAAAGGATGGATACAAGTTAACGATGCGCTTTCAATAAAACATTAATAGACTTGTTCACGCTTTTATAATGACCCTCTTAATGGGAGCTGGGGGCAAGTCCTGTCTTTTGCTTGCTTTCGCTTCACAAAACCCGGCTTCGAGATCGCCGATCGCTTTGGAAACTAATAGGAAATCAATGTTAGATTAGCGAATAAATGCGATTATAGCGCAGGAGCCCGCGGCCCCTCGCTTACCCACGCACGGCTTTATTTTGAGCGGGGCTTTCCCGCCCGGGACCTAACCCAGCCCGGGGCGCATCCTGCCCAGCGCCACCGCATGTCACCCCGGCGTGATGTTTGCGACCACGGCCGCTCTGGGGAGGTTGTTTTGGGGTTTTTTTGCTGGTCGAAACATGTCCCCGGGCCGTGGCGCTTTCCACGGAACCAGCTCCTCCCGTGAACTCAGCGGAGATGCGCGCCTGAAAGCCGGCGCTTTCTGCGGGCGGGCATGGCTTTTTCTTCTGCCGGGAGCCGCGGGGGTTGGGGGAGGGAAGGTAAAGAGTTGCTTTTGTCATTTAAGCCGTGAATCTCTTCTACATAAAGGTGTTAGAGACATCTGGAAGAAAGGAGGGACCAGCACCCAGTCCTGCGCTCGGCGGACCAGGGGAGCGGCTCTGATGTTCTTTTTGAACTGCTCCACTTTCAAAAGGGGGCAATTTCGTTACATTCTCATTTGTTACACTGTCTTGAACTAAAGGCAGACAAAGCTATACTCTGTCACCCCGAGCAGAATGAAGGGAATCAAAGGATTTTCCCTTAAAAGGACTAATTTTCTCCTTGAATTATGAAAGTAATGGCTAGGTAACAGCCTGTGCTCTGTACCCAACTGCTTAATACCTTCTAAATCCTTCCACGTGGCTCTCCCAGTCGTAGCAATTAGAGCTCATTATAGGCTCATAAGAGCTCTCATTTCGGGGATTACTTAATGGACAATGAAATTTTATCGGACAGAATTATTGAAAAATAAAATTGTAACGAGGCCGATGTGATGTGGGCGCACGCCTTACATCATTCCGCCTGGTTTGGGATATCTTTGCTTTCAAATGATTTCTTTTCTTGCTCTGGCTTTCAGGGATCGGTTTTTCTTTGTGGGGGTTTTTTTTCCCTCCTCTCTTTTATCACTGCACTTGGTTTATTATAACAATTACTAATTGCAATTTTGATCTGACTCTTGCTCTGTCTGCCTTCCCATACGACAGCCCCCTCCCCAGATCCACTCTATCACTGCAGACAGTTTTTTCCACCGGGGTCGATGGGGGTTTTTTTTATTATTCTTTTCCAGAATAGCCTCTCGTAAAGGAAAAAAAAAATTAAAAGAAAGAAAACGCAGAGCTTAATTCAAATCTCCGCTAGATGAACTGTGTTTTAAACGGGGAGAGAAGGGCAAAATCTCACGCCTGTGCACTGTGACAGCGATTAGAACCTCACCGGCCCCACCGGAGCTCAGGAGGCAGAGCCCCCGGGAGGGGCACCCGTCGCGTCCCG
>NW_009204479.1:0-2106 GCF_000690835.1 Fulmarus glacialis
TCTATGATTCTATGATTCTATGATTAGGACGGGGTAGGAACAGGTTTCTAAGGAAGTTCTTTCTGTGGCAAAAATACCCATCTTGGAGCAGGAGGAAGAGAAATAGATCATGCAGAAACTCGATAGGTACGTGGAAGAAGTTATGCTGTCACTCAACAGCATGTTCTAAATGCTTATAACATCTTTGAGCAAACTCACTCTTTATTTTGCATTTTCACATTAGCCCAACTTTCAGGTACCAATAACTCTAGGATTTAATCTGAAAAAAACCCATGCTTTATATTAAGTTGTATTATATTAATAATACTGCTTAGTGAAATGTCAAAACTACTAAAACTATATTTGATTGAAAATTCAGACATTTTTAATTTATAAAAGCTCATTGTGTGACCTCAGTTTATCCTGGTCTTGTGTCTCTAAAGAAAAAACAGAGATCTCTAGAACTCAATGTACTAACCAGAGTTAAATAGTCCACCCTTGTGATGCTAGTGCTGAGTTTCCTGAGATAAGAGGAATGCATCATTTTTAGTGTATCTGATGGTAACACTGTCAGCTACCAAAATATAAATTTTTGTGTGATGGATGACAGAGCGGTAAATATTTCACAACACTTAAATAACACACTTTCTACACAGTATTTGATTAACAACAGACCTGGCCAATGACAGAAATAATTGTCAGAAATATCACTTGAATATTTGATGCATTTTGAAAGAACATATCCATTAAAACCTGCTTAACTTATGAAATTTAACCAAGTATCTTTTCTTTCTTTACATCCTCCTCTCCACAGTCACTCTTCCATTCCTGTCCTCAAAACTTGACCCACAAAAATGTGTTTTGGAATTGCACTGGGATCTGGTCAGGAGTTTCACTGTCAAGAGACAAAGATCTGAAAAAAAGACATGAAACCCTCAGGTGAATAGTCAACTCCTTTCACTTTACTGAAGTTTTTAGGTGTGTTTCTCTCCAGTATCCTGTGTAGTTCTGCCTTTTGTACTAGTCTCATGCTAATGTCCATCCCATTTGCTCCTGAGATGTGTCCACAGGGCATGTGCTGTTTGTCTCACCTGTTCCAGCTGCTCCAGGCTCTGCTGTCATTTTTGCTTTACGCCTTCCCAGGCTGTCTGTGGCTTTCACTTCTCCCTGAGATGTGAAACTGTTCAGGGCTTCTCTAATCGGTTGAGAAAAGAGCAGGTTCACTCACATTTTTGGTCACCCAACTATGAAACCAGTGAGGAACTACCTAGCTTGGCAAAGCTGTAAACTTTGGCCAATTGGCAAACCTGTGAACTACAGCATTGGAGCAACAGCAGAAAACCTAAATTGTTTTGTATATATCCATCATAACTGTGAGGACTGGCATTATCATATAATACTCCTCAAAAGGAGTCAATGCTCTTTATCCCGGAAAGCCACCTACCTGTTACAAAGGGGTAAAAGGTTTGCCTTGTTTCAAGTTTTGCTTGGATGAGTAATTTTCTTCTGCTTTGCAGTTTTTTTCTCTTTTTAGTGGCCTTGCTCCCTCTACTTTTACAGTGGCTTCTTCCAGTTACTTGAAAGTAATGTCCCATATGCTAGAGGGGTTGTGGTTTTCCACTATACCATTCTGCTTCTTGCTAAGGATTAGCACCATGCTTTTACTTCCTAGTTACTTGCTAGTTCATCAGTAGAGTGGTAAGAGTGGCTCCCTAGAATAGGAAACCAAACCTTTTCAGGGTTTTATTTCCCACTCAAGATGATCCCTTCATGGTGGCTCCCCTCTGGCCATGCGCATTCTTTGACTCCCTCAGGCACCTTCAGAGAAACCTACTTGCACCAACATATGGTGTGTATGGAAGTAAAACAAAGTAAGTCTGCCCGTTAGCTGAACCGTGACCACGGTGAAGCTCGTGAAGGGTCACTGCGCAGCCTGCCTGAATTCCCTGTCTCTGCTTTTAGTGAACAACATCTTTTCATATTTTTTTTCAGAGCTGTGGAGCAACCAGTGGTCCTGAAACTGTGAAAGGCAGAGCTGGGAGTGCCGCCTGGGCTGGGCGCCTCAGGCCAGAAGGCGGTGGGGAGGGCGGCCTGGGGTCCCCCGCGGCTGACAGCCAGGCCGGGAGG
>NW_009204480.1:0-30958 GCF_000690835.1 Fulmarus glacialis
TTACATATATATATGTATAGATATTAAATATATTTATATTACATATATTACATATATATGTGATATTACAAATAATCCATCATATTACAATGGGTTAAATTATGGGCAACAGTGAATGTGATTAATCTATGGTCACTGTTTAGGAACAAATGAAGAAGTTCAATTACATGAAAAGCAAAAAGAAAACAATCTATTAATGTGTTTGCATATTTTCATAATAAACATGTTTTTGTGATATTTAAGAAAGACTGGCTTTAATAGAAAGTCTTACTTTTCACATAGGCAGTCTTATACAATCTGGGTTATTTATGTATTTCTTGATACATTTTTATATGAGAAAAATGGTTAAGATTGCAATTTATGAAAAGATATAATTTGAATATGCAGATGGACAGTAACATTGATATAAAAAAGAGCTTGCTACCTCACGTATTGTTTTAAGATAATAACTGAATAAGCTACTCTTAAGACTAGATGAGTCAATTTTTATGCATTATGAAGGGGAAAATATAAACCTAAAAATTGGGTTATTCATCTGTTTTGAATCTTGATCAGATAGGTCACAAGACTGAATAGAAATTATTAACAAGAAAAAAAGTTGGGTTTGTGTTACAAATGGCAAGTATTTAATATTAAATTGCTAATGCTTCATAATGACTGATTAATGTAGTGCTTTTTCAGAAGACATCATAACTGTGTATCTTAAGTCACTAAAACAGTTTTATTTTTTTACGATGTGGTATTACATAGAAGATTCTGAAATTTCCACCACTAGTTTGGTGCTTAATAGTATCCAAAAGCTTTAGTCATTAATGAAGAGAAATTATTAAGAACTCAAATTAGTGCACAGCTATATAAACCTGTAACTTATTTCATTAGGTTTTGGTGTTCGGTTTTTTTCTCAAATACAAAATGACTTAATTAAATATAGTCTGGCCTAATAAGTACAATTTGACAATGTAAGGGCATCAGTGCAATGTAAAACTAAGGAGCTAAAGAGAGATACTTTTGGAAGTGCAAGTGGAACCCTGACTGTGACTGAAAACTCATTTGTGTACAATTTTTTATGCTTTAATTACTGTCTAAGCATGCAATTTAGCATCATTTCAAAAGGAGGTGGTTCCTGTTAGCACTTGCATACTGATTGATTCTTCTTGTTCATTAGCATGTATAACCCTTCCAAGATGTACCCTTCATGTGTTTTATAAAATATCTTAATAGTTGCTTCACTTGAACAAGGAGGAATTTTTATCAGCCAAGTGGATACTTGTAATACTTCAGTTCTAATGAAGCTAAAGCAATATATCCTAATTTATCTGTTGATAAAAGAATTTTCTCAGAATACTTACTCCTTCAAAAAGTTTAAATGTTGTTGGTTTCTTTTTTAATAATTGAGTATATGAGCCCATGCTCCATTCACCACCATTTATGCAATACCATTAACATAGTGTAAGCATAAAACTTGTTGAGACACATATTTTGGATTTGGCAAGCAGCCCTAAGGAAGGCATGGTCAAAGGGAAAAAAAAGAAAGGGAAAAAAAAAAAAAAGAAAGAAAAAGCTTTTTTATTAGATATAAATAGTTATTTCATTAAGTTTAACTGTGTTTCAGCCCATCCATTTAATCAAAACAAAAGTTTCCAAAGATGCTGCAGCATACTTAAGGACATTTAGCTCAAAATTAATCTGAGTGTCTCTATCAGAGGCTGCTCTTAACTCAAGTGTGTTCCAAGTATTTCGATGGCTAAAATATCTTCTTTGTATAGGCATAATGAGGGTGTAGTTTTTACTTGGGTTCCAGGAGACACAAGTAATACCACCATAATACCACCATCAGCAAGTTATTTGCCCCAGTTGAGAAACTAAAGACCTTTAATCTTCCTGCCACTGTCTGCTCCATTCCAGAGAATCAGGTAAATTCAGCACTTCTTATCATCTCTAAAGTACTTGCCCTGGTTACGTGAAGGGCCCCTCCACCTGCACTTTGTACTGCCTGGCTGCACACTGGAAGCTTTTTAGGCAAGGCTTGTTACCTTCCTTTGCCTGTAACTCAGGTGCCGATACAGTTTGATGGCTCTGCACCTGTTAACTCTAAGGATGAACAAGTCTGTTACTGAGAATTATGAGCATGGAAGAGCAAGGAATGTCATACAGGAGCAGTAAACCTACAAAGAGGGGAAAAAAAAAAAAAATCTAACTTTTCTAGGGAAAGGTAATTGATTACTGTCTTTAGTTCCTAACACACTCCGTAGGAACAGGCTTGTAGTATGTCATGCCTGATATATCATGAGATATACAGAGAGAAATTAGGGAAGGTGACCTGAACTGCAGGCATGACAAATGCTGTTAGAGCTGAGACTGGCCCTTGCTGTTTCTACTGTAAAGGACTCCCTCTACAATGTCAAGGTCTGTTTCTATTTACGATAGCTCAAAATCCACACTTAGTGTGACTTGCAGAAGTCAGATTTACTTTTCACTTGTAGGTGTGTGTGAAATGGAGATGATAAAGACCTCATTTTGCAAAGTCTTTACGAAATAGTAGAAAGTACTATGTAAGAGTTGGTTGTTATTACTGTTACTTCATAATTTTCATAATATCTGATACAATAGCATTTGGATCTTAGGCTACAGGTCTTCAGTTGTGTCTCTAAAAACCAAAATTTCTAAGCAAGGTTTCTTATAAAACGGAAATACTATGTATTCATTTGTTATTAACTTTACTGTTGGATTCTAAGATTAGTGGATGAGGATGCTACTGTTTTAATGAAAAAAATAATGCTCTATGTTTTATTTTTCTATTTTAGTTATTTGGATGGAAATCAGTTTACCCTTGTTCCAAAAGAGCTTTCCAACTACAAGCATTTAACGCTCATGTAAGTAGTTTTAGAGCAACATTCTCTACTGGAATGAAAAAAATGAAACCAAAACAAAAAATCCTACTCCATTATACCTGAGTTTAGTTATAAGAAAAAAAATATATTTTAGCAAATATAATACCCAACCACATTTTATAATGGAGGATATTTTATTCTACTTATTATGTCCTACATATAATATACTCGGTCACGTTTTATAAACAGGGGTATTTAATTCCAGTGATTACATCACAAAGTAAATAAGCATAAATTATAGTTAAACTGAAAAGAGATGTAAGATCTTACAAAATGTGTTAGGGTAATACAGCATTTCATTACGCAGCTCCGTAAAGGCACTGGAATTATTTCATTTACAAAATGAATTTCATTCTGCAATATGCTTCACTCCATGGTATGCTTCACATAGGAATAGCACATACAGCTGTTGTAAACTTGAATGTAACCCCTTCTGTTTCTCCCACAATATATGGTTTAATGACTCAAAAAGAGAGCTTGTCTAGAACGCCTTACTCCCAACAATATTGCTGACTCACTCTGTGATTTGAGGCAAATCACTAGCTGCTCTAAAATTTATTACCTCTACTTCATGAATGATTTGAATATGATTTCTGTACCTTGTAAGGGTACAGTGAGAGAAACAGGAAGACTGTCGATGTAAATGGCTGTAATTCCATGGCCTTTGTTAGGACTATAAATTTATACCAGCTGAGGTTGAACTGTGTAACATTCTGAAAGCAGTTTGTGGTTTCATTATAATCAGAATAAAAAGTGGAGGGGAGTAACAAAATCCCTTACATTTCTTTTTGACTGGGTTTAGAGCTTAGCTGCAAAAATTGAAAATGGTTTGGCGTTCAAAAACAAGAACTTGATTTCCTTTATTTACCTCATGCTAGACAAAAGTGGTCACGGTCACCAACTTAGAAAAAACACGTTTCCAAAACTTTTTGTATTTTGCAAATAACATCAGGAAAAAAACCCTTGCAATATTCTCAAATGTATACAGCATAGAACCTATAGGAAATCTTTGTGGATTGTTTAGGGAAGTTATACAAAATCTAACTTGCAGCACACAGAAACTATAAACTTTGGAACCTCAGTACAAGAAGCAAGCGTATAGTTTGGACTGTGTGCAGTAACAGTATCAGTGGGGACTGGATGTATGTCTAGAGATGAGATTAATTAGAGTCATAGTGACAAGGCTTCCATCACAGAGGTTACGTACTCATGGTCTATTTTTGACACACACAGCCAGAAGTCATACAACTTTACCTCCTAATCAGAAAATACACACAAACAATTTAGCAGACAAATGTAATACAATAAATTATAGATGAATGGTAAATAAAATGCAAATAAGGTGCATAATATGTATCAGACCTGTGGGGCACATTATTGTAATCTCTTCTGAATGTACCCTCATACTGCTGTTATGAAGTTGAGAATGTTCCTCAGCTGTGTTTGGAAAACCAAAACACTATGCATAGTTCTTCTGTGGCCAAACAAGGAATTACATGAGAGTCTCCTGAGTTCCAGATTAACAAGGGAAATTGTTTATTTCTAACTTTTTCTTTCCCTTTTGAATAGATTGCTCTGTTATACTTGCCTAATATGTTTATTATTATGAGTCAATTGTCTTACATGCTTTCATGAAATTTCAAGGGAAGAAACGTGTATATTGCATAGCTATTCAACAGTACTCAAGTTAAAATATCAAGGTCCCCTCAGAAACAAATGCTGTATTTCACCACAAAATACAGTAAACAATAGTGAAATAGTCAACATAAAATTAAAACTAAAGCACAGTATGAGAATAAAGAACAAGCAGTATTCACATTTAATGCAGCTTCTTCAAAGCTTCTTTGAAGCCACCGTCTTTGAAGCTACCAGCATACTACTCCAGCTTTCATCATACTTATGCTTAAGATTTTATTCATTAGAATATTGAACAACAAGAAAGGTGTTAAGGCTTTCTCTATAAATCTTAGATAGTGTTCTTTATAATAATAGCTGTGGGCTTTGCTGTCTTCAGCATATAAGTGTTAAGTAGAGTATTAGATGATATTTACTCAGGTGTCATTAGGGACATGACTAGAATGATTTCTGCTTTAAAACATCACTTTAATTTCTATACTTGGGTTCATGTAGGATTGCATTATTAACTCAGTAGCATGATGGACATTGCTGTTGTATAAGAATGCATTGCGCTGCTTTTTCATCTGTGTTGAAATGAAAATGCTTTTCATTGATCAAGCTAAACACTTGCTGGGCTTGTATATGGCATGTGAAAATAAAAATATGTGCTGCTTTAAATATTGATACCAATGATGATACTACTTCTACTAATAAAAATAATGTGTCTGTCAGTTTAACTTACAGTGTTTCAGGATTGGGGCAGTCATTTTAAGGTCTGAATTTCTGAATTTATTTTTTATAGAGATTTAAGTAACAACAGAATCAGCACTCTTTCTAATCAGAGCTTCAGCAACATGACTCAGCTGCTCACCTTGTAAGTTTAAACATGTAACAGTGACTCTTTGGAAGCATTACAGTGGGGTTTTTTTTGTCTTGGAAAGAAAGGGCATTTAGTTGATATTAAAGCTTGCTTGTTGTGGAGGCTGTAAAATAACTTGTTTCCTAACTAGCTATGTGTGCAAAAGCTGGTTTTGGACAAGTTCTGCATTGTTTACTGAATGGCTGATATATTTGCTGACAGTATTTTATATATTTTCAGAATTCTTAGTTACAACCGCCTGAGGTGTATCCCTGCACGGACTTTTGATGGGTTGAAATCACTTAGGTTGTTGTAAGTATTAATTTTTAACCATTGCTATTTTGCAGAATTTTTATTTGTGTACAACAGATAGCAAATCTGTAGGAAGTTACTAGATTTTAAAACCTACCAAGTATTTTAGAATTGATAATTACGTAGCCTTAAAAATCTAAGTGGCTTCATTCTGAGGAAGTATACTCTCAAAATGCTGCACAAAAAGTTATATGACTCTGGACAACATTGTATATACAGACATACACTTTTTTCTTTTCTGCTTTTTAATCTTGGCTGTACTTCTTTTTTTGTGTTGTGTTCTTCCTTGTTATAAGCATTAAAGTCTAACAAAAATGCCATGCATAAATTCCTCAGTATATATGAGGGGGTCTTGCAGTTGAATTTTGAATATTTTTATTCCAACAATAAATTTATTTCTTTGTTGTTTCATTTAATATGGGAGTATTTCCTAAACCTTTACATCATGGTTTACTGCTGAAAATCAATAAAATTACTTTTTGTTCCAAGAAAACTTTCCATTTTACCACTAGGAAAAACATGGTTGAAAGGGCACAAAAAGGGACAAAGGAAAATAAAGAACAGTCAGTCTAGTTTACAGTTTCAGTCATTAAGAAAAAAACCACAAAACTGCAAAAACTCTTTCTTAAAAGTCCCCAGCAGAATATGTAATTTTTGCCTCCATTTGGGTAGTTTGTAGCCATTTAATACCTTAGTTGGATTAACTGTCTCAAGCATGGCATTATTTAAGTGTGTTTCCATAATGTCAATTATTTTATATAAATATGGATAATTTCAAGAACCATGATTCTATATGTGCTAGATATACATGTAACTGAATGAATTTATACAAAAGGAGAGATACTTTTGTGCAGGTTTGCTACAGGAGAGAAAACACTAGTCCTGGTAGCAATGCTTAATAAGGTCTTTAGTTCTTTAACTTTACTATCAAATTAGGGCAACAACCTTAATACTTACATTAATAAACAGTCAATGTCTGTATTTTCCATGAATCCCTGAAAGATTTTTTAAAAAGTATGAACATAATTAATGGGAATTTCAGGGAATTGCTGAAAAAGTCAGAAATAGTAACTCTTCTGCCATCCCTAAATCCAATCAGTACTTTGCAGAAGTGTGCCTACTTTTACCGACCTTTATTCTTTCAATTTAAAAAGAATCATTAACATTTCTTATGAAAATTCAGGATGAAAAAAATCAAGTGATGAGTAGGCTACCAGTTAGAGCTTAAAAAAAAAAAACAACAAAAAACAAAAACAAAAAACAGCTGGAAACACTGAGGAACTGGAAGAAAAAAAATGTGAAAAGCTGAAAACTGTTTACCAAAGATGAAATTTGCAAAGTTAACCTGCTGATTTTTATATATTATTCTGCTTATTTTCTTTTTAAGGTCTTTACATGGAAATGATATTTCTGTTGTTCCTGAAGGAGCTTTTAATGATCTTTCAGCATTATCACACCTGTGAGTATTCAGATGATAACTGTATTTTTATGTTACGTTTAGCAAATTTCATATAGTTGGACAAAGACAAAATGTGAAGGCCTGCTCTGGAACAAGCTCATGCATCAGTACAGGCTGGGGACTGGCCAGAGAGCTAGCAGCTCAGCAGAAAAATCCTGGGCCTCCTGGTGGGCAGCAAATTGAACATGTCTGCCACATGCCCTTATGGCAATGAAGGCTAAAGATGCTCTGGGCTGAATTAGAAAGCGAGCAGCCAGGTGACTGAGCGTAGTGGTCACTCCCTTCTGCTTGGCCCTCCTGAGGCCACATCTGGCATATGTGTTCAGTTTCTCCAGCACAAAGCAGATGTGTATGAAGCAAGGTAGGGAGGTGGCTGGATCATATGAGCTGTGAGGAGAGGCTAAAGGAACTGGGCTTATTTAGCCTGGAGAAGGAGATGCCAAGGAGGGACCTAATAGTCTTTAAGCCTCTAAGGGGATTACAGCAGTGATGGAGACAGATTTTACTCAGAGGTGCACAGTAAAGAATAGGAGTCAACAGTCACAAGCTGCAACAAGGGGAGTTTGATGGAACATAATGAAAAATTCTTCACTGTGAGGGTGGTTCAGCTTTGGAACAGGTTGCCTAAAGAAGCAGAAGAATCTCCATCCCTGGGGATTTTCAGAGCTCAGCTGGACACAGCCCTGAGCAACTGACTTCGAAGCGAGCCCTGCTTTGTGCAGGAGGTGAGACTAGGTGACTTCCGGAGTGCCCTAAATTATTCTATGATTCTGTGTCGGTTAAGTTGACATTAAATACATGGCATCTGATTTCAGAACATCCTTTGAAACAATACTTTTCCTGTTTTTAATTTTCAATGGGAACCTAGATTAGAACAAGTTACCTCTCTGTAAACCTCATTGTGTTTATGGATAGTTATTAAATCTTTGCTTGCGACTGAGGAGTAAGTTGCCTAGTGCCTTTAGATATATCTGGTTTTTATGTTTCTGAACAGCTGCCATTGTTAAAAACTTAATTATCTGCTTCTAGTTCAGTATTGGGCATTTACATTTAATCTGCCATTTCTCAGAAATTTGATTATACTGATTAAGCTTTGTCATTGATAATTCTTTCAAATGCTACTATTAATCTAGCTTATCTGCATGAAATATCAGTAAAACTTACATAGATTTGATTGTTGTTGCTGTTATTTTTTTCGTAATGGCTACCAGTTATCCTTGCTAACATTCTGATTTTAGCAGAGCAATTGTGTTATCTCACTTCAAGCTGACATTCACTCCTGCAAATATGGCGTGGACAAATTCTGGGTATTTCTCCTTGCTTGGGAAGTTCCCTATCACTAGGTCTGCTTTTTGTTACTACTCTGACTTAAGCCTGACTGAACAAGTACATATAATTTTTTGTGTTCAGCTGGAAATATGTAGCAATAATTAAGAGAGGGCTTCCTGTTCAGTGTGGCAGAAAAGAGTGTTTCAGCAGTGGTAGTTTCTACTGCCTTTGCTTGACAAAGATTTTCTTGTATCTCTAGAAGACCCACTGATCCAAAGCTGTGGAACAATCTGAAAAAAAGTACTGAAACATCTGGAGAAGGAGGATGTTCTAATACTGCCATTTGACAGTGTGTGCACATGTCAAGATTATTTGTTGAATGTTCTATGATTATTGTATTTCTTAAAAGGAATATGAGTGCATCTTTATAGAATAGCACAATGCTTCTATCCTCAAATAACTACACAACATATCATTGTTCTCAGAGTTTTAAGAGTATTTATAGTTTCTAGCAGAGAAAATAGACACTTAAAAAGCCTTTACAGAAATTAATTCTGAAAATCTCTAGCTAAATTTTTTTTTAATTAAAAAAAAATCAGATTTATTTAAAGAAATGGATTTGCTTTCATAACAGGGCAATTCTTATGTAACTAGCACAAAGCTAGGATAATGTACTTTTATTTACATATGCAGCAGAGAGCTCTTACAGAATTCTGCACATAGCTGTGAGTTCGATGGGAGAGCTCCAAAGAGGAAATAATTAAATCAAATTTGGAAGCTTAGAAACAGATGGTTTGTACCAGCCTGGGAGCCATAAACTGAAAAGGAAAAATATCAGGGTGGAACTCTGTGGGGTTGCCTTGGCTGCTTTGGAAGAAATACTTTATTCTTGCTAACTTAATTTCCCAGTATCAGTTTCATTCTGCTGATGCAGAATGAATGATAGCATCCAAACTGGATACTATCCAACCTCTGGATGCCATCCAGAGGGACCTGGACAAGCTCAAGAAGTGTGAACCTCATGAGGTTCAACAAGGCCAAGTGCAGGGTATCGCACCGGGGTCAGGGCAACCCCCGGTATCAGTACAGGCTGGGAGAGGAAGGGATTGAGAGCAGCCCTGCCAAGAAGGACTTGGGGATACTGGTGGATGAAAAGCTGGACATGAGCCGACAATGTGCGCTCACAGCCCAGAAGGCCAACTGTATCCTGGGCTGCACCAAAAGAAGTGTGGCCAGCAGGTCGAGGGAGGTGATTCTGCCCCTCTAGTCTGCGCTAGTGAGACCCCACCTGGGGGGGGTCCGGAGTCCTCAGCATAGGAAAGACATGGACCTGTTGGAGCGGGTCCAGAGGAGGGCCACAAAAATGATCAGGGGGATGGATCTCTCCTACAAAGAAAGGCTGAGAGAGTTGGGGTTATTCAGCCTGGAGAAGAGAAGGCTCCGGGAACACCTTGTAGCAGCCTTCCAGTACATAAAGGGGCCTTGTAAGAAAGATGGGGACAAACTTTTTAGCAGGGCCTGTTGCGACAGGACAAGGGGTATGGTTTTAAACTAAAGGAGGGTAGATTTAGATTAGAAATAAGGAAGAAATTTTTTATGATGAGGGTGGTGAAACACTAGCACAGGTTGCCCAGAGAGGTGGTAGATGCCCCATCCCTGGAAACATTCAAGGTCAGGTTGAACAGGGCTCTGAGCAACCTGATCTAGTTGAAGATGTCCCTGCCCATGGCAGGGGGGTCGGACTAGATGACCTTTAAAGGTCCCTTCCAACCCAAACTATTCTATGATTATATGATGATTATATGCAGCTGATCTTGGCCATTACATACCAATGGTGAAACAAAGCTAGTTAGTATTAGTTCTCCAAAGTTTATACATAATGCAGCTAAGAACAGCTAGGTTTCTGGACCAAGTTTACTGCTAAAACTGTTACTTCTTGATTTAAAACCCAAATCCAGACCCTTCAGGCTCTTAGGGTCAATTTGGTGGAGGGAGGGCAGGTTTGTGGTTTGAAGGGTTTTTTGCCAACCTGTTTTCTCAGTTCTCTTTTTAAAAGCACCCATTTAAAACTTTATTCCCTTTTTGTTTGTCTGTTTTCCATAGGGCTATTGGAGCAAATCCTCTTTATTGTGATTGTAATATGCAGTGGCTATCTGACTGGGTAAAATCAGAATACAAAGAACCTGGTATTGCACGTTGTGCTGGTCCTGGAGAAATGGCAGATAAACTTCTTCTCACAACTCCTTCTAAAAAATTTACTTGCCAAGGTACTGGTTTTTTTTTTTCCCCTTTGAAGTGTCAGTTTTGAATTGTTACAAATAATTGAGCTGTGAAATAAGAGTCCTGTGTGCTCTAAATACATTTATTATAGAATCTTTACTCAGCCTTGTCATCATTCCTCCTCATACTGAGGGATGTAGCCATTGGTTCCATTCAGGAACTGTATTTATTCTAAAGACCTGAATGCTTATTTCTTTTCAAACAGTAGATGGAGAAAAAAAAGTCTTTGGACTTGCAGTACAGTATTCCTCGGTACATGGATGTACATAGGTATTTGGTACTTGGTACTGTCTCAGTCATGAACTACAATTTAAACATCTACACTTCCCTTAGCCAAAGAATGTCCTTTTCCTTCAAACTGATTACAGTGAAAACTGTAAATCCATCCATAATCCTTGCAGTCTGCATTATCTCAGTGGTATGTAGCTGCATCAATATGTCCAGAATGCTTTCTCTGATATTTCAGAAGAAAGCATTAAAAAAAAAAAAAAAAAAAAAAGTACATAAAGGGATGTGATTACCTCTATAGAAGTCTCATTCTAAAATGTTGTTATATGGGGAGGTTTCTCAGGGTTTGGACCAAGAGTATTTATGTCCATGTTGGTACCAATGTTGCTGGCATTTATATCATGACTTATATTATTGTCTGTTAGTTCCTAGGTGTTTTTTCTGAACCTTACTATTTTTTTATTAGAAAAGTACCTTTTTTACTCATATGTGAGAGAGAACTTGGTTTGTTTTACTGTTTAATCTTTCTCTATTTCACCCATTTTTCTCTTCTTAAATATTTTGAAAACACAGAAAACTTCTGCTGTAGCTTCATTTTTCATGGTCCTGATTTAGAAACATTGAAATCCCCAACTGGGAAAAAAAACCCAATAAAATTTGTGTGTGCTTATACTTGTAAGCCGTTACTGAGCTTGTAGTTATTTCTGAGGCATCAGATAAATATGATCTTAAGTCTTGTATAAGTAACTTATTCTCACAGTCTAGGTAATCTTGAAGCTATTTTGACTTATTCATCTGTTAATGTATCTTCAAAGATGAGCTTAATCGCTTCATAATTTCTTCCTTAAAAAAGCGATGGGACTTTGTTGGCGATTGTCTCATCCAAAGTTGTTCTTTACTGCATGTTCATCCTATTTAGTCTTCTCTCCTTAGGCTTTCTGTCAAAAAACTTTTTTTGTAAACAAAAACCACTGGAACCCATTTTCTTGCGTGTGATGCCAATGAATTGTCTCTGCCTCCAAATCCTTCTTGCAGTTTTTCAACAGTACATCTCTGAGGACATGCCAGTGTTCATTGCATATGACACTCATCTGTTGCAAAGTCCCGTAGTCTGATTTTAGATAGGACATTTGCTGGCCAATCTGATCGTTTTCTCTACAAGTATCCACTGAACATTATTGCAGATATGCTCTTATTACATATCTTGTAGGGATAGAAGTGAAAGAATATTTGCAGAGACAAGAAGGAATTGTTTGGTTATTTTCCAGCTCTGTCAGTTTTAAAAACTGTATCATCCCTGACTATAATCATTGTTATGTTTCTGTCAGACAATCCAGAAAGTATATCTTACTCCCTCTTGCCCATCAGAAAATATCCTTTATATTATTATGCAGGGTAAGAACTGTATTTGTTTCACTTCCAAGAGTGGAGATCTGGTATTATGGATACCTTTGAGAGAAAATAATTTTCCTGCCACTGTCCTATGAAGATGCTCATAATTACAGATTGCAAATCAGCAGCTTTTCAATGACATGATGGCCCTGTAAGACATTATGTGTCTGTTACTAAAAGATAAGTAATTTTATCTTTTGCTTAAAAATTAACTGCTGAATAGAAATTAGGAAGATGCTATATTCCTATTAGAACAAAAATTTTAGGCTATGAGTGAGAGGACTGGTTTTGGATATATCTGTTGATGGTCTGCTCTTGTGTATATTTTTACAGGAAGAGAGTAGTGTGTAATTCCCTCTTACCAGTATCATTTCTAGATTCAATTGAAAGTGAAATGGGTGCTTGAATTTGACTTACATAATGAATAGTCCCAGTGAAAATGAGCATTTTAAAATGAAGTCTCATCTCAGTTGTAAAGCTCCATAAAATCACTGTACCTTACTCTAATTTTATGAATTCTTTTACTCCAGGAATCATCCTGTAGTATTTTCTTCTTTCAGTTGTTTTTCTAGGTTTATGGGTGTTTTTTTCTTTTTTATGTGGCCTCTAACAGATTCTCAATCTTTTACTTTTACCCCTTTACCATCCATGCCCTGCTTCTAGAGATTCCAGGGCCTTGTGGTTTTCTGATACCAGGTAAGGTTATAAGTAGATCTGGAATGGGTGATATGATTAAGAACGGACCTTCTGACCTTCCTTTTGTGTACCTCAAGCAGACTTCTTTCCTAAGACACGCATGTTTACTGTTTGTTTTCCCCTTTGATGAATTTACAGCTGAGTCTTCATGATATATCATTTAACATATTGTATGAACAGTTTTTTTATTTTAAAAGCCTGGGTTTGAGGTCTGAAAATTATCTAACTGAAATGCATTGTACTAAAATCAGTGATTTCAGTAGCAGCTTTAGTATAAGTGTCTCAGTGTAGATACTGATTTTGAGGCCATAAGCAAGAGTGAATAGGAGTTCCTGAGTCATAAAAAGCCAGAGCTTAAAGTTTTTCTTGCAACCGGTTTCTCTAGAAGCTGATTTTGAGCAGGTTTGTGTCATGTTTTTCTTGAAAAATACTAGATGGCTGTGTGTGTGTGTGTGTGTGTGTGTGTATGTTTGTCAATAAAATATGGTTAGTTTTTCACTGTTTACAAAAGAACACTGATTATTTTTTCTTTTATTTTAAGGATTTCTTTCCAGCTAGGGCTTATTCAGGAATATATACGTCTACAATGTGAAAAATTAAACAATAGGTTATGAACCCAATTCTTTTCCATATACAAGTCTTTTAACACATGCAAGCAGAAGGAGGAAAGGAACGGTATAGTGCAAATGAAAATAGGTTCCAGAACTGCCTTTCCATTAGACTTCAGTAAAAATATCTGAAACATTTCCATTTTTTGATCTTACAACTGAAGAATGATAAATCAAAATGTTAATTTTTATTGGATACTACATATATAACAGTTTGAAATAAACACAGCACAAAATCGGATACAATGTTGTTTACTATCTTGTTGAGACTTAGTTTCCCATTTTCTGGCTCTGTTTCAGAAGTGAAATTTAGATTGCTAATCCATTTAAGAAAATAACCTTAGTTACTGAATGTTTTTTAATTCATGCCAAATAATTAGCATTTTATTGCATAAGAAGTAGAAAAGAGTATATGATGTTCAGAATAAACAGTTGAGGCAAGGAAGCACAGACTTCCAGGCTACAGCACAATGTTACAAATTTTTTTTTTAGTATGTGCCTTATTTTTTCCACAGAACCCCTTAATGTACTCTAGCACTAATCAGCAATAGTCTAGAGTACACAGGCAGGATTTTCTATTTGTTAATTCTATGGCGTTTGTTTCAACTCCTCTACCTCTGCTGTTTGCTGTTCTAACAGAAGCTAATCAGGTATAGATTTTGTCTTTCAAAATTAGGTAATGAAGACAAGAATAGTCAATGATCCGTATAGATGGTGGTTTTGGCAATAAGCATCTTATCACAGATTACCATGTTCATCTCTTTGGATTTGCTTGCAAGATGTGACACAGAAGGATACCAGCAACTGCAGATTTAAAAAAAAAAAATAAAAAAAATGTCAACCTCTCCCTGTCTAACACCCCCTACTGAATCCTTACAATCACATGGCTTCCTTCCATGCCAGCTCCTTTAGAATGACTTATCTGAGATTAATTTTGCAAAGAAAAATAAGTAAAGAAAGTTAAGAAATCTAAGTTTAAAAACAACCCAAAACACATACCTCAGTAAAAGTGCCCTGTTAGCTTGGAAAACTTTGTGGCTTATTTTGGGTAAAACCTGTTATGAAGCAATCAGGCAGTTCCATCAGTAGGTCTCAGGAGTTTGGGTTTTGTGTCTAGTTAGAAGAAATCACTGGTTATTCCTTAAAATGTACAAATCACCTGTGGATAACTAAAGGGTTTTTTCGTAGATGAAATCTGAAATCAAGCTGGAAGCAGTAATGTCATCAAGCAATAGAGCTGGAGATAGTAGAGAATGTATGTTCATTCTCTTAATAGCATTTGGCCAAGTCACACCTGTTTTCTCTTACAGTAATCAGTCTTTTGTCTATCACAAAGTGTATGAAAATGAGTAAATATTTATACACAGGTGATTTCTAATTTTTAACAAATAACCAGTGATTTATCTGGTTGTTTGACCAAAAAAAAAAAATTAAAAATTGATGGTTCCTAACTTGAAAATTCACCATGAAGAGGCTGTATTAAAATTGTAAAACAACAGAAAAATAAATAAATATCTAAAAAATATTTATATAATAGGGGTAAGATTTATGTAGGCCAAAGCTCTAAGTCTGGCTTCTGAAACTTAAGATTTTGTCAATATTCATTTCTGAATTCTGTTGTTATAATTAATATAAGAAACTAGACTGCAAGCATGGGTTGCAGCCCTCATTTGCACATAGATTCATGGTACAGTTTGCATTATTTGTGGCTCAACTAATGCAGTAATGCACAAAACTGTGGCTAAATCCATAAGGGAGTAAGGTGCAATATAGAGCTATTTACGGTGAGATAGCTTGGACAATGCAATTTACATTACAGTTCACAGATGTTCAACCAATTTACAGGTAATTTTACCAGTTCATTTTGCCATCTCTGTGTTCCTGCAGATAAAAAATAAATTAAAACAAAAATACATTAAAAATAATGTTCTCAATAACACCATCAAGGGTGGGATTGCAAACTGTGATAGCCCTTTTACTCATAGGCAATTTTTACCCCCTAAAGAAAGACAAAAGCTGAAATTGTATTCTTCATTTTGTTAATAAAAAGGGAAGGTAATTACCATGGATCAGAACTACAGATTTCAGAGAATGGGGATAAGGGAATCACTTTGGGGTCAGCTTCTTTTTTTTTTTTTTAAAATGATAATTAAACCAAAAATCCAACCCCAAATTTATTTGGTCATGTCAAAAAAAGGACAGTCCCACATTCCATTCATATAGAAACACCACAAGGTCTAAAATATAAATTTCATTTTAAAATTTTGTCGTGGTTTAACCTGGGCTGGCCACGGAGCACCACGCAGCCGCTCGCTCACTCCCCCCGCGTGGGATGGGGGAGAGAATCAGAAGGGTAAAAGTGAGAAAACTCGTGGGTTGAGATAAAGACAGTTTAATAGAGAAAGCAAAAGCCGTGCACACAAGCAAAGCAAAACAAGGAATTCATTCACTACTACCCATCGGCAGGCAGGGGTTCAGCCATCTCCAGGAAAGCAGGGCTCCATCATGCGTGACAGTTACTTGGGAAGACAAACACCATCACTCCGAACGTCCCCCCTTCTTCTTCTTTGCCCAGCCTTATATGTTGAGCATGACGTCATATGGTATGGAATAGCCCATTGGCCAGCTGGGCCAGCCGTCCTAGACATACTCCCTCGCAGCCCCCCGCACACCTGGCAGGGCATGGGAAGATGAAAAGTCCTTGACTAGCGTAAACATTACTTAGCAACAACTAAAACATCAGTGTGTTATCAACACTATTCTCGTACTACATCCAAAACACAGCACTATACCTTAATAGGAAGTTAATAGGAAGAAAATCAACTCCATCCCAGCCGAAACCAGGTCAAATTTAAAGCAACATGGCAGATATATCCTGTCAAATATAAATTAATAGTTGTTTCTGACTATCAAATTTGTATTTTTAAGGGCCCGTGGATGTTAATATTCTTGCTAAGTGTAACCCCTGTTTATCAAATCCATGTAAAAATGATGGAACCTGCAACAATGATCCAGTTGACTTCTATAGATGTACTTGCCCATATGGTTTCAAGGTAGGTACCGAATGAAGAGGAAAAAGCTTACTGCAGTAGTAAGCTTCTCCTTAACAACCTTTAAGTTTTATTTAGTTCCCTTCCACTAGTGTCTGTATTTTCTTTTTAAATTATAATTGTTGTTCCCTGCATAGGGTCAAGACTGTGATATTCCCATTCATGCTTGCATTAGTAACCCATGCCACCACGGCGGAACTTGTCATTTGAAAGAAGGAGAGAAAGATGGTTTCTGGTAGGTTGTTTTTAATTGTAATAACAGGATGTAAAACTACTGAGCTGAAATAATTTTGGTGTTAATCTTTGGGTTCTCTGTGTTTGCTGGTGAGTGCACCACAAAGGCAGATTTTCAGTGCTTCTGAAGTTTTCAGAACATGTTGCCGTCCTTGGAAAGCTTCTAAAGCTTTGAAATTGTTAAAAGCAATAACAAATGATTGTGATTAGTTGAGGCATATCAGGTCAAGACAACGTAGTACTGACTCCATTATGCTAATTAATAGCTAGCTAGATCCCTGCTGAAAAAATCTCACAATTCATCTGTTGTCATGTGTATTACTTCAACAGACAGCATGTAAATGATAAAATGTAAATCCCAGTGAAACAGAAAATTAATGATTCATTTGAAACTCACTATGCCAGCAGATAAACATGCTGTGAGCATTTTTAATCTTGAGTTATTTAATCACATAGTACAATTACTCCAGATGTACTTCATGAATTATGAAATAAAGTTCTTTAGCATTCTTATGTGAAATTATTAGTCATTTAATAATCTACACCTCAAGCTTGTTAGAAATGACACTTCAAAAAGATACAATTCATTATCCTGCAATTCATTATGACATTAGTCTTATTTTTTAATCCAAATTCTGCCCAAAGATTAAATAGTTTTCTATTAAAAATTAAGCATATACATCTTAATACTATGCCTCTAGAATTTAAAATGACATAGTCATGTCTCAGAATTTGACCTTTTTCATTTATTTGTTTAAACACTACATATTTTGAAAATCAAAGCAATCTTATAATCAAAGCTGCAGAAATTATAGATAGTGCATATTACACGAAAATGTATGTGTAGTCGTGTTCGAGTGATCTTTTACATTTACTATCTATTTTCATGTATTTGTTTTGTATAAACATATATAAAAGCAAACAACATTACTACTTTGAAGAGTTTATACATGCTTTGTTTTTATATATTAATGCATGTATTGTGCATGGGACGTTAAACAGAGCTTTATATTTGTGCATTTAACTGAATGATAGTGGAATACTACTATTACTAATCCCTGATTCCACAGTCTTTTCCATGTGTTTAACTTTAAAAAAAAAAAGGATCACTTTCCATAAGAAATATAATCTAATCATATTATATAAAGGTAGCACACTTTTCAAAAGGAATGTTCAGTGATTTAATTTAAGAAGCCTCTTAAGCTAAAGATTAAGGCACAAATTTAGAAGCCTTTTTTCTGTAATTTAAAATATGAAAAATAAACATTTATTATATGGTATGTTACATTATATCAACTATGTTCCTTTATGGGATAGTGATTATTAATTATTGTACCTATTAATTACAGAACTTCTTGTCTGGTGTTCCGACCTAAAATGTCCATGTGGTTAGTTTTGTTTTCTGTATTACAGGTGCACTTGTGCAGATGGATTTGAAGGTGAAAACTGTGAAGTAAATGTTGATGACTGTGAAGACAATGACTGTGAGAATAATTCTACTTGCGTGGATGGAATTAATAACTATACTTGCCTTTGTCCACCTGAATATACAGGTAGGAGTATAAGAGAAAGTACAGGTAATTCAACAATTCCTAGCAGAACAGTAATATTTTTCAGTTTGTAGGTGAGTTAGTAGTTACTCTACAATTGACTTAAAGCCAGGTTTCCCTCCATATTTCTCTCCTGTATGGTTTGTAGTCAAAAGTAGACTTAATGCCCACTCATTAATTCCTTTGTTAGTTTTGAAATTACAGCATTTTGATATTTAAAAGATCATTCAAAATGTGTCCCTCCTTACTGTTTACCTAAACCAGACACCCCAATGAAGAACCTCTGTAGCTGTAGAAATCTGAAAAATACTCTGCTTTTATCCTGTATACCTCATGTTACTAACAGGGCAGGAAAGGATCTGTCTGTGCCAGTAGGGAACTGAATTTGGCACCCCTGGATGCTGTCCCCTCTCTGTTAGAAACATTAATGCAGTGTGATGCTTTCTGTTCTAGCACAAAAAAAAAAAAAAAAAAGAAAAAAAAAAGTCTTTAGAGAGTGTGTTATTATTTGTTTCTATCAGTTGGCAGCCAGGGCAAAGCATTCCCTTCTCTTTGAGACAGAGGTCTCCTGCTTGCTGTCATCATCTCTGTGGGAATGGAGGATAGTTAGAACAGCAACACTGGAGAACAAGAAGTAGGATATATTGTTTATATTGATCTGTTTTATAGTTTTTCTAACTAGACAGATCTATTTTCTGTCAGCTAGTTGACCACCAGGAGAACACAGAGCTTAAATTCACAAAACCATGATTTGAAATGCATAGAAAAGAAATGTAAAATCCACCATAACTTAGGAATTAACTCTACTCAGTCATTGTATATCTTTACTTTAATCAATCCTATTGCCTCTGTCCAATGAGTTTTTCACTATCCTCAGGGATAAAATTTGAGCTAATTTTGAGCTAAATTTGAGCTCTGGAAAACTGGGAGGAGAGGTGAACTCCTGAATTAATTTAATTTACTGAAAAAAATTTAATTTACTGAAAAGGAGCTAACTCCTTTTTAATCCAAGGTATTTTTATCATTAGTTCTACAACCTATCGGATTCTCAAATGTTTTAGGGTATTCAGATTTAAAGTCAATATTCAAATCTTGGAAACCCACAGTGAGTGAATATGATAGAACACAGGTATAAGAAATACAACTTCGTAATCTAATATATGTATTCATCCAGTACTTATGCTGGGTAAATGTTTGGTAGAAATTTCCTCATATAGCATAAGCTACAATACCTACAGCAATACAGGTTAAAAGTATAAGTAGCCAGAATAAGGTATTTAATAATAAGTGGATCGTCCACATATGGAAGAACAGACGTAATCTGCTGCTTAGACAAAATACTGTTTTGCCAAGTCCTGGTACCTTAATACCTAAGAGCAATTGACAATTCAAGCCTTAGAAACAAATAATAGGTAACAGCATCAGTAAGTAGAGACAGGTGTTTGCTATTTCTTCTATAACTATATTTCAGCTATATGTGAGTAAAGCTTCAGCTCCTCTGGTGTCAGTTGCTTTCTCCTTTAAAAACATGATCAGATATTCTACTGTGTAGGCTGGAAGAAAGCAAACCAAAGTCACATCAGTCCAGTATTCCTGTTCATTGGCTTCATGCCAAGAGGTTTCATCTATCTATTAGATAGTAGACAATTCATTTGCACGTGCATTCCTCCTCTGCAGCTTTGCAGGTGTTTTTACCTGTGTCGTTCATTTCTTCATTTTCGACATTGCTCTAGATGCATTTAACTGCTCGAGTCAATAGCTTGTTGTATTCACAGTATGCCATTGGAGGGACTGTTTTGTATTAAATATCCATGGAGTGGATACAAAGGCTTGTTTATATGTGCTAGCCTAAAACTTTGATTAGGTGTGCCTGTTGCATTTCTGTAGTATTGTAATTGAAATGTACTTTTTACGTTTACAATTGAAACAGCAATTGTAGCATTTCTTTATACATCTGTATGGTTAGAGCAAAAAGGAGAGCATAAACATTGGTAACATTTTTGATGTTTGTATTGCAGCTGTGCTGCTTCTGTCAAATACAAGAAAGTGTATCTTTTAATTTGATTCATAATTGTGCATAATTCTAAAAGGAAAATACTATGAGTTTACATGACAACTGTTTTTGCTTGCTAACTGTAATTCTTTCAGAAAAAGAGATTTGCTTTTACAGATGCAATGCCTACTCATAATCGCTACTGAAGTCAGTAGGTCATGTGAGTAGGTGAGAGTCTTCTCACCAGCTGTAAAATAAATCAAAACAATCTACTTGTAATCAGTAAGTTTAGCTGTTCTGCTTTTTAAAAAATGTTGAGAATTTACACTATCTCGTCAGATTTTTTTCAACACCTTACCAAAAACAGACACATGTATTTTTTTAAATGTACAACACCAGTGCCTCAACTCATTTTATAGATAAGTTGGGCAAAAATTGTAGCAAAAGTTCAGGTTTTTCATTCCACGGGATACAGTACATAATTCCACAATATACTATCTATCTTGCAAAGCATCTGAGAATAGGAAACAATGCGTGAGTCATAAGTCATTTTTGAGATTAATTGTAAGGAGAAAATATAAAACATTGAGCTAGTTGAGGGGTCTTCACGTCCATCATCCTTGATCTTGCAAAATAATTAAATAACTTTCAGTGTTAAGAATTAGACTGACAGTAGTCTGGACACATCAGGATCTAGACATGGTAGTGTTCAGAATATAAAGTAATCTTACAGTTGCATCAAGTGTGTATGAGGTACCAAATTATTTGTAGGATTTTTTTTTTCTCTGGCCTATAGCCTGATTTGAAAGATAAGTAACAGAATCCCTGTCCAGTATGGATACAATGATTTTCATGAGGAACTTTGTAAGCATTTGGATTTTGTATCTGTTCTAATAGGTTAAAATCAGATATGCATATTGCTACTGTGTTTTTTTATGAAAGGTATTTTTCACTAAATTAATTCATGTACTAGCTGGGCAAAAGTAGGTTAACGATCAGGAAAACAGGCTGTATATTCAGTAGGTAAAAAGATTTTTAAATTCAAAGATACTTACTTCTAGCTCAGAAAGTCCCTGAGCTGTAAATTGCTGGAGACTGGGACAGTATACACACCAGGAAAATACCACCGTAGGCTTGTCCTGTTCTCTTTTAATTCCGTTGGCAATACTTCGAATTGTCTGTGTTCAAGATGTCACAGCATATATGTACTGAATGTGGAAATGCACCAGCCCATTCTGGGTGAATGGTTATCTGCAAATATGCTTTACATTTCAGTAGCACAGTATAAGGAAGAAGTTAGCTGAAACCTGGTGGTATGAAATATAAATCATTCTTCTTTAAAGTTTTATTTTCATGTGGAGGGCTTGTTAGAATCTCAAATTAACTCTGAAAATACATACAAAAACTACCAAAAATGTTGTAAAGAATGTTGCAGTGCAAAACCAAACAGTCACTTTTTGACTTTTCTAACAATCCCTTGAAAATTGACATTTCTCAAGTACACAGTGTTGATTTAAAAACAAACAATTAAAAAAGCTTATTATTTTGTGGCTTAAGAATCAGGAGTCTGTTTTTCTCTGCCTCAGTTAAGTTTTACAGTTACCTCCGCAGTTACAGGTGGAAAGACAAAGAATGGTATTTGCACTATACTATGAGCTTTCTTAAGATCACAGACTGTAATTCTGAAACAACAGTAAGCAAATGGAATCAGTGGACACTCGGAGTGTCTAATGAAACATTGGGAAATAAAACATTTGAAATACCTCACTATGTCCTGCACTCTTTAACCTCACTATTCTCTTGACATTATCATCTCCTTTATTTTAACTTCAGTCTAGTAAACTTCAGGTCATTTTGTGTACTTTCTATAGATTACAGATGATCATTTCTCTTGCTCATTATCATCAGTCATTAGATCACAGATCTAACTGATCCAGAAGTAAAACCTTTCTTATGCCACCAGTGGCATGTACTTCTTACCTTTTCTGTTTGTTTTGCTCTGCTGTAGGTGAGACTCTGAAGCTTGCTTCATTTTGCTATATCAACCTCTCTGCTGCTATAGTTGTGCATTAGCTTAATGTGCTATGCTGTTGTATTACAATGTAAAAAGTCTCTTGTCTCTTCTGTCTTTGTCACTGCAAGCTGCTAATCTGAATGAAGTGGAAAAAGGTCAGTTGTCTTTTAAGCCTATTTTCACTTACTTTGGTTTCTCACTTTCCTTTCCTTAAAGGTGCATGGATTTCAGTTCTTACAAATGATCAAATAAATCGTATATAGATATAATTTAGAAAGCTCACTGCAAATCCTCAAATTAGGCACTTGGCTTTTACTGTGAATACATGCCAGAAGAATGCCGTTGAAGATCACTGTGCAGGAGTACTTTAATACTACCTTCATTGTCTTTTTTTCAGATGTATTAAAAATTTGTGCAGCCACTGATAGGACTAACACAAAACGTTTACATGGTGATCCTCTGAAATCTTTGTTCTTATCACCTTAAAGACATACCTTGGTTCCATTCTAATGTATTCTCTGTTTTACAGCACTGTTTTGCTTTCTTTTCTTTGTTAGATTATGGTACTAGAAAATATGCTGGAGTGTAAAATGGCAATCTTCTTGCTCATCATTTCTGTGGCCTTTTTTTGCTGTAAATATCTATAGAATCTGAAATGACCACATTTAAGCTGAGGCTATGGTACAAGAAAGGTAATAGTGGAGGGATTTATGACACTAACTTTGGGTATTCCTGATTTTTAATTTTTTTTTTAAGTTTCTGCCTAACACCTGTCTCACTAACAGAGATAAACCATCTTCTGTACAATCTGATCAACTACACAATCTGAGAGCTAACATAATCATGACAACATATTTATGAAGTTATATATTTAGTTTTAAAAGCAAATTAATCATCTTGTGTATTTGACATTAATTTAATTTGATAAATATATTGTGCAGTCTATAAAGCAATATAATATTTCACTAGTAATAAAAATATTTTCATTATCCATGAAATAGCATGCTGAGCAAGGCTGCAATTATACCATCTATGTTGATTAATTTAGAGATCTGATGAATAATTCTTACAACTTAAACTCAGAACCTAAATTCCCTCTGTAAGTGATGGAGAGAACAAGACATTTCCAGAAAGTGATTCCATCCACAGGTGTTCCTTAAACACAGGTGCTTAAAGCTGTATTCCATTTAGACATGTTGCTGTATTTGCATTTTATTATTACTTATCTGGACAGCAAAGATAGCCTGCTGTTTTTCTTTCCCCTTGTCACTTCCTAAGTTATTTTTTCTACATTGTTCTGTTACTATCCCAGTATGAAACTGGTTGATTTTATAAAAGAGTGCTTGTCCCTAGAAAAACTAGGCAAGCTCAGTATAAATAAATATAAGTTGAGTTCTTTGTTATTCTTGTTATTAATTAAAAAAAAAAAAAAACCCAAGCAGATTACAATAACTAGTTTGACATCTGTGATTCATGGATAAAATTTTGCTTTGTTACTGATTTCCAGTATCATAAATTACAGAATTTTAGGATTTACTTCTGGAAATTAAAAGAAAAACGTAATTCTATGTTCATGAAAAATAACTTTTCAAATGGAATGTAAAGGGAAGATGCTACTATGAAGAGACTCAAGTCTCCACTTCAAGTTGAAGCAGCTGTTACCTGTGTATAATTCGTCTTGCTGATAGTTTAAATGTCTTTAAATGTGATTAAAGATAGAAAGGCGATGAATCCTAAACAGAACTGTAGTCACTGTAAATGTATTACACAAGTGTGAACGATAACATATTAAAATTACTGATTATATCAAGAACAAACTTCTCACAAACAAATTATCAAACACCCAGGGGATGTGAACTAAGCTCAGCATCAAAATTAAGCAGATGTGTATGTGGTACATACTTGTATTAGCTTGCCAGCTGAACATGAATGTTATTAATGGTCTATAAGTCGCTTGGAGGATCAGTCAGTTTTATCATGCCAGACATCTTTTGAATTGTGACAGTAGTAGGAAAAAAAAAAAGGGATCATTTTAAGTAATCATGTCCGTTCAGGCAAGCCTTAGACACAGATATATATATATTTTATATGTTTCAAAACTTCATTACATGGCCTTCTTGCTACTGCAATAAAGGAGTTGAGTTACTACTTTCAATTCACTGGGTAATCAAATAAGTACCTGCCTAAAATTTAAGCATGCAAGTAATCAAATGCAAATCATGTCGTATCAAACTTGATAAAAAGTTTAATTATTTCATTAAATCAGGATCATAATCCTCATTCTTGTAAGAACTACACATAAGTGTTACAGCTCTTAGAATAAAGAGATACCTTTGCTACTTTTGCTTTTCATCACTCATTGTAAAATTTTGTTTCATCTAGCTCAGTAGACTTCAAATGACTATTCTATATTAAAAGCTCAAGTATTAAAGTAATTTTACTGCATTTTCATAAAGGAAGGGATATACATGATATCCTTGGCAAGCTGAGGTACCTGCTACTAGTTTGATCACTGCCATTACTGATTCTGGTCTATAATCCATCCTTTTGTTTTCCTTAATTGTCTTAAAGCTCACCTACCTTGAAGTTACTATTTCTTTGTTGTTGCCAAACAGCGTATGTAAAACAACTAGAAATGTTAAACTAAAAAAGCCACACCTTACACTGAGATCCACAAGCACGATGCATAGATGAACAGAGTTAAGCAATGGTGAAAGATAGGAACAGTCCAGCAATTAATCGGATCTAGAATTTGAGTTTAAAATTAAATTCCAACAAAATGTTCAGATTTGTGGTTACAAACTGCATCCTACTGTGACTGTGAACATTTTTTAATTGTAAGCAACTTTGTCCCTCATATAGTAGACATTTTTATTTGTCTTTTCTGAATAATGAGTTCAAGACCTTAAATAATTTATGTTGTCTACTGTTCATCAAATTCAAGACTTCATAAAAATGCAGCACTGTTCTGTATATAGTTTGTTAAATGGCACTGACATTTTCCAACCACTCCTACACTCTATTGGCTATTTGAGTCAGAAGTAATTAAACAGAGACCTCCAGTCAAAGACTCAGATAATAATACCTAATTGATAAAACATAAATACTGCAGAAGTTGACTTACAGTATATCACAACCAAGCTCAGAAGCTGGAATGGACATATATGTACACATAGTAAAACCTAGCAATTACCAGTAAGTCTGTAATATATATTTGTTATTTTAGCTTTGGAACAGCAAATAAGTCTTCTAGCAAAAACCTGATTTCGATAATTAGCACTGACCATTCTTTCTTTTGCATTCTGTCTCTAGTTTTTATTTTAATACCGTAGTCAGCTTTGCTAATATACTAGTGATTTTAAGCTTGTTTCTTCAGTAAGCTTGCCTGTAATTAGCAATGTGCTATTATACTCAGAAGCCCATGTCCATCTGTGTTAGAGCTCTCCTCTTCATTCAGAAATATACTGGCTGACATTGCTTTATTTGACTGTATTTTGAATTTATTGCCCAATTATTCAAAATAACAATGATGTAAACCCTTTTTCACCTTATTGCATTGTTCCTCATTATTTGTTGTACTACTTGTCTTTATATATTGGAAAATCCAGAGTTAGGTTTTTCTGTGACTGTAATCTCATCAAGTCATAAGAGTGAATTAACATACACAGAGAAAACACAAACTGGCCTGTGAATCTAGCAAACTTGTAACTTTGGTTAGTTAATCAAGGATTACACACAATTCATCATCAGTATTTAATAGTGTTGTCTGGCTGTTTAAGTCTGCATCATCCTCCATATGTAGCTGCAAAGTCTCAGTAAATATTCCAGTCTTGATCTTGGAGGGTTGTGTGCATTTGGACTGTGCCGACCACACAGAGTTCCACTGGTTGCAGTGCTACTCCATGCCAGAATGCAGAGTCCCTAGATTAATTAAGCAAGATGTCTTATGAAAAGAGTTATTGCTGGTTCTAATTTAACTTTGGAAGCTTTTCATAGGATTTTTGACACTTTATCCACTGCTTATTTTTAAACAAACTAGTCTGTTACTTATTTTCCTACATACAGAAATGTTGCCATCTTTCAAAAACATAATTACTTGGCCAAGCTCTTACAGAAGCCTCAGTTACAATATTATTAGATGAATAAAAGAATGTACACACACACTGGTGTCAAGCTTCCTTGAATTGAGACATTTGTTTCACAATCTTTTTTCATTATTTTGAAGTATGGTTTTAAAACATTGTATTATGCTTCCCAAATCAGGGACTTGTCGAACATTTCCTTCCAGTAAAGCCAAGGAGCCTAACTTGGTAAATCTGTTACTTCCTTCAACGAGTGTTTCACTTTCATCACTATCTTTTCATTTCAACAAAATTACTTTCTCCCCTTCACCTTGTCTCAGTTAAATTCTGAATAACACATTGGTTATTCAGTACACTAAAAGAGATGTTGCTTTACCAGGAAACTATTCTTCAGTGGTTCAGATTCCATGTCACATATTTTTACTTACCTTTTCTATTAACTTTTTCGCAAACAGTTATATTTTGGTTATGGGAACGCTCCATTCAGAATATAAATCTGTTAACAGTACAAATGAAGACCTCGCATTTGGGTTATTTTGGCTTGTTCTTCTGGTATTTATATTTTCATTCAGAAATTCAGTATCTGAATCATCAGATAAAATCATAAAATCATATTTTGGATTCCATCTTGAATTTTTCTTGTTTTTCTTTTTACTGATCCTGTGTGCAAGTCTGTCATGAATTCTACTCCTTCTTCATAATGGAAGTTTGTACTTTACATAAAACTGACTTTTTTGTTCATAGGGTTTTTTACGTTATTATTTCACTACTTGGACCGCCATGTTTACCATGTCCTTTCCTTGATTCCTGTTTCCTTCCCTAGGCTACTTGCTAATGGACTGTTTAACTGAAAGCTCCCTCCAGTGATATGTTTCTGACTTATTTCACAGTGCATACAATTTGCAAATGCAAGGGGAAACTTTCCTTCCTTTTATGCTGCCACAGCAGAAAATGTCCTGTCTTTTAAGGACAAGTGGGTTGTTGAATCATTGTTTCTCTTATTTTTCAGTCTGTACACTTTCCTACAGAGTACTCAGATGAAAGTCTGACCATAATCTCAAAAATACCTGATGATGTTTGCAAGCCATTTGGCTGCAGTAGGCCTGGTAGTGTGACATTGATCTTAAGATTTGAAGTGAACATTTTTCAAAACTGTAAGCCTGTTTCAAACTTAAACATCCAGTTTGACCCTCAGTCGCTACGAAGGATTCACAGCTATGACTTGGGAATTAAGACTTTTCAAGTGCCCCTGAGCTTTTCATGAGGTGATTCAGCTTTCAGTGTAGTTCAGAAGATATTAGGGCCATCATCCTATGACTAAAAAAATGCAGTGTACTCTAACTAAGAAATCATGTATTTTTTAAGTACCTGGATGGGGAGGAGGGCGGAAATTAAAAAAATGGACAGGCTTAGACACTACTCAATAAAGCTGTTTGCCACATAAGAAATTTCAGAGGTCTGTGCCAATAATAATCTAAGCCATGGCCCAATTACTATCCTGTAGCAAAATCAATGCCAGTTCAGTAAAGTTGACAGCAATGGTAAGGTTGCTTGCTCCTATTATGCCAGTCCTAATTTGCCTTTTTCTAGGTATTTTGGGGGTTTTCCACTGAACTTTTACTGTGATTCTAACTAGAGACAGCAAACCTCCAGCCTTGCTTGAAAGATAGGCTCGTCACTTTCAGAAAGTCTCTGATATACTGTTAGAATTAATAATCTTAGGAATGTTTAGAGGTGTTTTTGTCCAAGTCTTGTAAGTACTGAACAGCCATATTTTTATTATTTGTAATTGGGGTGTCATATGTTTTGCAGTTCTGCATGTAATTTAATATAGAATATATGCCATAATAAGATATTTGTATGGGTGGGTGTATGTATGTATGCATATATACACATATATGTAGGCACGTATATACATTTCTAAGCCATAAGAATGTGTATAAACTAGGTTAAAAAACCAGTGATTTTTGCTTATTCCACTCCATGTTCCTGCAAATCTGAATTCTCTGTTCCCATATTTATATCTCACTCTTAAATGTTGCTGGCCTTTAAACGGATTTCAGCTATTACAACAAGTTCTGCAAACTGACTAAATGCTATGTGAAGAATTACCTCCTCTTATACATGTATTTGTTTGAACAAAACCCTTTGAAAAGAGAAAGGGATCTGGTTTTTGTTTGATGTATCGTGGGATGCAAAGAATCCCTGGTATTTCAGGATTCTTTGTGCACTGACCTAGTCATAACAGTTGCACATTTCCAGACAAATAAGTCCATTGAGAGTTTGAAGAGGCTTTGAGGATAGAATTAAATTCCTTTGTATTAGTCATCTTCAGTGGCCTGCATTTGATCTTCATTCAGTTTCCTACATATATTGACTAAGTCACATCGTTACTGACAGTTTTCCTGAGGACTGTTAAGTAGCCTGTGCTTGAAGGCCATTTTCTTGTGTAACTCAAAGCTTTATTTAGTTTTGTAGGGAATATGCACTACTTGCAAATTGGTAACGTGCTATCAATTTTTTTTTTTTTTTTTTTTTAAAATCTTTGTCTAGAACCAGTCTGGATCTTTTGGATGGCAGCAAAGTACTTGCTAGCTGGTTTGGGCTTCTCTTCTCATTTTTGAAGATGTAAAGGTCCCATGTCTTATCACACTTAGCATACACGTGTTTTTATCCAGCATAACCATCTTTGGCTCTGGTTCAATTTTGCCTTTTTCTCTGTCCTTGCTTTAATGTAGACTGTTCCTCAACTCTTCTAAGTTTTTGTTTATTTGTCCATCATTTGAAATAAGTTCTACAGACCTAAGAGATAAGTCCTGGAAATAATGTCTCATGTCCTGGGTAGTCAGTATTCATATTCATGATATACAGTATGTAAGCACACTTGCTGTGGAAAGGACAAATTTCTCTGCAGGATCTGTTGAACCTGTGAAAAAAAAAAAAACAACCAGACAAGTAGACCTTTAACCATCTACTGTTGCTTTCAGTTTATTATGATGTGTACTTCTGTAATTCCAGAGAAGCCCATGTAAGCAAGAAGGCAGCTTCTGTGTGGTGCTAGGCACTTGGCAAGGTGCAGTGTAAAATGTCAGAAGCCTTATTGCTTAATGACAGTAGTAGCTGATGAGCTGATACACATACACACACATGCGTATGTATTCTGGAAGAAATCTTCATTCGTATACTCTCTCCAAAATCTCCATTCCAATATTATTATCCTATACCTTTCTCCCTTTTTCCAATCTACCTGTTCCTGATTCTACCCAAATTGTGTCCCTAAATGGTCTGTCCTCCTTTCCCCATACCATATTCATGGTGGTGCTGTCCTTATCCTCAGTACTGTGTTAACAGTTACAGGAAAGAGGTGAAGCCATTATATGCTATTTTAATCTCAGGCTGCCCTCCAGCAGATACTGATTCTTCAGCTAACTACGCTGCAGGCCACTACCACACTCAGATAACTAAAACTGAGGGATATCAAATATTGTGCCTCTTTGAAGGAAAGTTCAGCTTGAGCAGTGAAAGTATCTGCTCATCCACTGCTATCTCCTGCTCTTCCTCATTTTGGTGTGTAGTTCTACTTCTCTCTGCTCACTAGCTCATCTTTTATTACTTGACAAATGACAAGGGGCAAACCTACTCCTTCCATATTTTTAGGGCCTGATAGACCTGTGAGTCCCTAAATTCAGCAGGCACAAGGTTTATACCTGTTGATTATATGTATATTCTTCATATGGATGCTGGAATAAGTATATCTATCTTAAAAACCAGTGATAAACTTTGCAAGTGCACTATTCATGGTATCTTCTAATTACAAGACATTGTTGATCTGTTTACACACCTGTAAGTGTTTCCTTGTCGTAAAGTTGCAAATGAAATAATATTTTAATCATATTAAAATCCTTTATAGATTATATAGCCCATGTTGGAAATTAGATCCACTGTTAGGCTTCTAGCAGCGGAGGAGGGTAGACATTTGAGATAGATTTTTTTTTTTTTTTTTTTTTTTTGCCCCCAGAACAGATTATAGATAATTATGGTACATTAACAAATGCAAAAACTGGAGAGTTGTATTTAAGAAAAAGTAGAAAGCAAGTTTTCATTTTGGGATAACTGGAATTGTATTGACATGCAGTGATATTAACAGGGTTTTTTCAGGTAATAGATTACTTCTAGTGCAAATCTGGGTATTTCTGTGTGTAATGAGCTTAGAAATAAATAAGAGAAAAGCATATTGATGGCTTGTTTGTCCTAGTGAGAAGAAATTCAACCACTAGTGTTTTGCTATACAGCAGAGCTAGATAAATATTGTAAATGAAAAATTCTTTTTCACAAAATTATCATTTATATCCATGGATAGAAGATTGACATTAAACTAATTTTTTTTAATAAAGGAGTTATCAGAAAGATTAGTATTTATGGTT
>NW_009204481.1:0-2033 GCF_000690835.1 Fulmarus glacialis
CAGTCGTATCACCGTTATCTTCCACACCAAAACCAGGCACACTAGCAGGAGCTTTCAGGCTTTGTTTCAGCAAGAGGACAAGTCAAAAGTCCTTCCATTCAGCCAAAAACCAGAGATCGTGATGCGAGTACCCTAACTGGGGAGTCTCGCTCGGCAGGGGAATGCAGTGAGTGGGATTACTCCTGTAAAGTTATGCTCACCCTGGCAAGCAAAGGCTGAAAGCACAACCTGAAACAGGTAAATCCCACATATTTTTGTGCTTTGGTGATTTGGGGCTGCGAAAGGGAAATGCTGCAGGGCTGGGCTGCATGGTCTGGCGTGCCACCCTCAGCTGCATGGCTCACATCCCCTGCCCCCCGGCACAACACAGCCGTATCTCCAAGCGCCAGCTTGGCAACCTGCTTCCTTGCCTCGACTCCCTTTTAGCTGGGACTGCACTGCGAACGGACCCCAGCTGAGCCATAGGGTAGCAATAAAAACCTCTGTACTGGGCTTGGAGCAGTCAGAGACAGGTTAAACCGTCCTTGTGGGAAGGGGAGCCTGGTCTCCGTGGCCTGCACCAGTGCAGGCTGCTCTGCCATCGCACCTCCTCCAAACCCACTTTCGCCTGCTGAGTCAAAAGAGAAGAGGGAAAACCACTAGCCTGGTAAAAACGAAAGGCTGGGTCTGCCACCACTGCTCTCAGCCAGCTGGCATCCGTGGTGCGATGGGGGTCCCGACGGGGGTCTCCTCTCCCCTCCTCTGTGTCCTCCTCTGCACACCATCCTGTCTGTTTTCGCCTCCGCTCTGCCCACGACTTGCCACAGAAACCCAGTAAAAAGAAGATGACAAGCAGGTCAGGGCTGGACTAGAGAGACACTAGTTATCCATCTCCTCTGGCTTGTGTTTTGCGCTGTTTAGTCCTGACGCAATCAGTATTAAGCCAGGTATTTTCCACGGGTATGAAGGACTTTATTGCCAACGGTGTCAAAGCCCTCCCCAGTGGAATAAAAATGTGACAAACCGCGTGGCTGACAACTTTATTTTCCTATTGTTTCCCCTGGGATCTGCCTCCCTCCAGCTCGGGGCAGGCAGTGAGGTTTCCTTTACAGCAGGGTAGGTCTTCATCCGCCTGGTTTCTGTGCCAGCTACGCTGTGGGGCTATCTGGGAATAATTAAGCCAAAGGCAAATGCTGCCTGAAAACTGAGACTATTTTTCCCCTGTGGGACCTGTGCAGCCAGAGAGACCTCAGGAGAGAGGGAAACAGTCACAGATACCGAATTAAACTGCATAAAGCATCAGAGAAGATACTTAGTGCTAGAAATACTGCACAGCATCAGGTTGGTGTTTTCCACCTTCTCCATCTCTTTGCCTCTAAAGAAGCAGAGGAGTTACACCACCCTGAGCCCTGCCTTTCCCCCAGCACGCCCCGCTCGCTGCAGGTCATGGGACAGTGGTTCCTCCTCCACCCCTCAGCGCTGGCCACCAGAATGCAGGCGAGCATCGCCCCCGCCACGCTGTGGGTGCTACGGGTGTCCGGCTCTCCTTCTCTTTGCTCCTGTTTGCCCACCAAATGACGTGTGTCCTCGTCCCTCCCCACCAAAATACCTTTTTCCTTTCCTCTTCGGTTATGGCGTTGCCCTTCAAAGTCTCTGTTATAGGCGTAGAGTGGCAAGCTCTATAGAGGAAAGCGTAGAGCGCCAGCTGACTCCCTGTAACGGATGCCCTCTTGACCCTGAAAATGCCCCAAAGCTAGTAAAATTAAGAAACCATCAGAATAATGAAGAAGCAAAAGAAAATCAGAATAAAGGAAAGAAGCATCAATCTGGATGAACACCCGACAAGTGAACACTGAACTTCCTCAATGGGGCATAAACCATTGAACTGGAATCTGCCATTTGAGGGAAAAAAAAGAAGAGAGGAAGGGAAAACATTTCGAAAATTCAGAGATTTTAATTTTTTTTCTTAAATCGCACCCATTGTCCTCAGGAGCAGGCAGCACAGGCCTGACCTGGTGGGTCCGCACCGCTCCTCCACCTCCCACCATGGGAGC
>NW_009204482.1:0-25878 GCF_000690835.1 Fulmarus glacialis
ACTCCTGCCCAATTTGGTGTCGTCTGCAATGACTTATGAGTTATAATGAGTTATTCCAAATCTTCTAGGAGCTTACAAGTTACTGAAAACATATAAACAGTAGCTGGTAAAAGTTTTTATTCAGTTTGGAGCAGAAAAGTCTAGATTTGGGCTGATAAGGAAATGTATTTCCTTTCCCAGAAAAATTCTAAACTTGGCAGGGGTGGAAGTGTGTTTGTCTTCTGTTCAATGTTTTGATGAACTCAAGACCTATCAATTTGAATTTTTTTTAGGTTATTTATTATATATGAAAATAATTACAAGAAAACATTCTAATCCCCAAAGACCCTAGTGTTTGTGTTACTTAGAGTCAAATCTTAACTCTGTAAATTAGAAAACAAAACGAACCTGGACCGTCTATTTCAAAGAAAAAAAAAAAAAAAGCCTTAAATTCTGCTCTACTTAAAGGGGGAAAGGGTTACACTTCCAAAATGTAACTTGACAGAGTATGATACCATCTTACCAAAAGATTTCTTAAAACCAGTTTTTGTTTGTTTGTTTGTTTGTTTTTAACAAAGCTGCCGTGTTTCCATGAAAGGTTATGTTTCTAATAAATTGACATTTCTCAAAGGAAAGGAGAAAAAAAGGAAATTTCCAATTGCCTCAGGTCTAGATGAAAGCAAATCAAATAAAATTTGAATAAGCATCTGAATTTTTGGGTGTTTAACTGAACCTCTGAGCCTTTTGAGACATACTTATCAGTAAGTGAAAGACTGTCACTAGTTAAAAAGAAAAGAAATCAATAAATTATTAAGAAAAACACAACTGGATTCCTTTTTGGTTTCTCACAGGGTATTTTTTCCCTGAACTAATAGTTCTTTTATCTGTGCCTTGCATTAATTTTGATAGCAAATGAGAACACTTTCCAGAAAATGTAAATTAAAACCAGCAACATCGTAAAAAATCCCCCAAAGATTAACGTTTAAGGCGCTGTTTGATATAATCAGTACCAAAAATAAAATTCATGCTAACATTGACATTTTATATTTCAATTTCTAACCACGCTGCCTTTTCTTGTTTAAGCTTTTGAGCTCCCTTTCTTTGTTAAACATAAATATATATGAATGGAATGAAGGTTAACACAATGAAAAAACAGCTTCTATTGACATGAGCAGAGCTTACAAAAACTTTCAGATTTGATTGCTAGAAGTTAGGCTTCTAAATTCAAGAAGTGTTAAGCACCTGCAATTCCCCATTAGTCTCATTTTTAGAGGATCACTTTTATTGACATGGTTAAATATGGGTTTAGGAGCAAGATTTTAAAGAAAGTAGTACTGTTTTGCTCTCTTTCCTGCCTTCTTCCTTTCCTCCTTTCTCCTTTTCTCCCTTCCTTCCGCTCCTGCACACACACACACATTCATATGTATATACAAGATTTTAAAAGCTAAGTAGAGGTTCCGGTATGACCTAGCACTTTGTCCAATACTGTGAATTACATCTAGGATAGGTAGTCCTAGATATCACTAAAATGAGATCCATATTGGCAAAAGATAGAATAAGTATTACACTAGATGGGCAACCGAATAAAGCTCAATTAACACTGATATTAATTTCTAACACTCTGGTTCTTTTCCTATCTATCTACCCTACCTAATGAATGATGAAGTTTTTAACAATGCCAGCCTGCTCACTCTCCAAATGAGGGGGAGGAAGTCACAGATAATCAGCAAGAGAGAATTTCTTGATAAAATAGTGCAGTCTTTCTACTGCAGTTTGCAAGACAGAGCCTGTGAGCTGCCATTTTATGTGTGTTGTCTGCACAACAATTAATAACACCGTAGAATAAAACATAGTATGAAAGTCTAATTTCTTTTCAGTACTGGGAGTTTAAAGTATATTACTGATAGATGGTAGATAAGAATAGTTATATAGATAAGAAAAGCAAAAGAGTGAGGTTTGGTTTATGGATTAAATCCACAAAATTGTGCCTTAGACATAATATGAAACCAAGCTGCTTATGTTCACCTTCTCTTCACTGAAAGGAAGCCATACAGGAAAGTTCAAGCATTTTCTGCTGAACACTTACCTAATTTAATTCAGTAGAAAAACTCCAATTAACCTCAGGGCAACCTGATCTGACCTCTTGGCTGGCCACTATGCTGAGCTTGTTTGTTTATTAATCTGGCAGATTTAAGATATTTCTGAATCCATTATATTAAGATAATTCTAATAGTCACTTATATTAGAGAAAGACAATTATATTTTATCTGATGGATGTAACCATCCTTTCAGGCATTAGTAAGGAAGATTAAGCTGCTTCCTGTACAGCTATTTGCATGGCTACCTGAGCACGGTACTTCTATTGTGTGTATATCACACTTCTTAAGCTATTCATCACTTTTCCTGAGTAAAAATTCATTTAAAATGCACCTATCAGGATCAATAAATGAAAGGAAGCAGATGTTTGATGTGTCTCTTATTGCACTGACAGGCACGACACACAGTGCTAAGACCGCTACTGCTTTCTCCAGAAGCCCAGCTTTTGGGTGTCCATAAACATGGTTTGATGGAAGGCCATACAAAAGAGCTGCATGGCCTTTGGCCTTTTTATGACGTGGCGGTTTTGGAAGGCTTTGTCTGAGATAAGCCATTATGCAACAGTCACTTAACTAGCACAAGCCTAATTTCCCTGACATCAATACAGGCTTCAGATAAATCTCTTCCAGTTAAGTTAAATGAAATAAAATATTATTAAGAGGGTTTTGGGTTTTTTTCGGTTTTTATATAGTCATCAAAACAAGCCATTTCAGACAGATTGTACCATTAGTTAGAGACTGACTAGAAATAGATTTGGAAATTCTTTCTATGTACTTAGCAAGGCTTGCTTTAAAATAATAATTCCTAAGCATATATTTCTTAAATATATGTTGCTAAAAAAGATATTTCCTAAATATTGCCTCCATAATACTTCCTTAATTGTAGTAGCACACTCCTTTTTTCTCTTTCTCTCCCCTACTTAGGAAATGAATGCAGCCATGCTGTGTCAGGCCAAGGATCATCTAACTCAGTATGCTTCCTCTAGCAATAGCCATAAGCGAATACCTAAGGAGAAATACGAATAAACTAAACATACACAATACTTCCAGAATTCTCTCAGCCTCCAAACATTTTCAGTTCAGTGGATTTCCTGAACTGCCTCTGTTTTCTATATAATTAGTAACTTTAAATGGCATTATCTTCCACAGACTTGTTTCATCTCAAGTCTATATAAGCTTTTACTTTCAAGGACACCATCTGACAACAAATTTCAAAACTCTCCTATTTTTTCTTCTTTTTGAGTCCAGGTACTACTAACTTCATCAAAACTTAATTCTTCTTTTTTTGAAGAGGGAAAGAATTAACTTAATCTACCTTTTCCTTAACATTCATGATTTTGTAGACTTCTCTCATATTTCCCCTAAGTCACTTCTTTTCTGGGCTTGATAACTACTAGTTTATTCATTCATTTCTCATATGAAAGCTAGTCCATATGCTAGCTAACTTTTCCTCCTCTTTTAAATTTTCCCTCCAACCCTTTTTTTTAAGTCTTGATGTTCAACTCCTGTCTTCCTACAATGACTCATGTCTCCATAATATCTCTTATTACACTTTCACTCCGTATCTTTTCAGCTACCATTCTAAATTAAGCACACACTTTCTTGCTCTAGTTTTTGTTCACCTCTTTCTTTTCGCAAGGACTCCCACTTTTCAGATTTTCTCCCATTACACTGCTGGCACACCCTTCCATCACATACTCATCTCGCACTCCTACAAGCTGCCAGTACATTTCTTCCTACCTGCTGCTTCTAACATTTCTCCACTGTCCAGGGAAGGAGGGATAGGAAATGGAAAGCTCTGTGAAACTCAGAAACTTCTTGATTGGAGCCGTAGGATCTGCAGCAGCTGATACTTCTTCTCTCTGCCATAAACTTGAAAAGAGTGCTGCGAGGATGAAAGCATAGATGGGATTCAGTTCATCAGACATCATTGCATATCTACGCAGACATCCACTACACAGTTATCTGGACAGGTTGTTTATAATCACTGGAGAGAAAATATAGATGGTCTACTTAAACATCTCTCATCTAGACTGTTGTCTGTAAGATCTACCCTAAAACATGTAAAAGGAAGGAGACCCTAATTTTCCTCAGTTTCTCTATCACATCAGCAAAATTTACAGGTCCTTCAATGGGCAAAATTACAACTTTTTCTTACCTTGCTCTGGTAGATTTTTGCATGTAGAAAATATCTTGCAGTTCAGTGCCTGTGTCTCCTTGTTTGTCAACCCTGACTGCACATATGCTACATCAAGGGTCCAGTCTATGACAAGAGATTTCCACCTTCTTGCATGGTTGCCTTGGTAGTTATTAGTTATTGTTATTAGAAACAACAGAAGGAAAAAAAAAGTTATGAGGTTTTCCAGTTGCGGAAGTAAAGGAACTTGCACAGAGATAATCACAACTATTTATCGCAAGAGTAAAATCTGCTTTGTTTTCCAGTGACCACTTTTCTCTTTGCTTCCATGCTCTCTAATCACTGATTAATCACCACTGAAATTCTCAAAGTTGGTTATTTCCCAGATGGCACACAGGAAAATATTAAGGAGTTTCCAAAGAATTATACTGAAATTATGTTTTACTTTTTTTGTGTATTATATTATTAGCAGAGTGGTTTGGGGTTTTAAAAGTTCAGAATCCTTTAAGAAGGTAGTAGAAGTAGGTAGACTAAGACAGGTAATTCTCTAGGTGGGCTGAAATGACACTTTCCCTCCTATAACATTAACATAATTAGTAGGTAATTGTAATATCTCTTTCCCATGGAGCAAAGGAAGCAATGGTTCAAGTAGAACAGAGAAAGTGATTCTGCAGTTCAAATGATGCTGCTGTGTATTTCTGTACTAAAAATTCATTATCCGTTCCTGCTAAAATGTTATTGCTTCATTAGCAGAAAAATCTTGAAATGTACAAGTAATGTTTGCTTTTTGAAATATGCATGCTCAAAAACAATTGCAATTAACTGGAACATGCAATCTGTCCAGTTACATGATTACTGCTGAACATCTAGCTAATGTTATGCACACTCTTACAAATAATTCAACAGATTTATTAATTTTAGGAATTTAAATTCATATTTTCGGAGGAGTGTGACTGTTGTGGTTTAACCTGGCAGGCAGCCAAATACCACGCAGCCACTCACTCACTCCCCCCCATCCCCCAGTGGGACGGGGAGAGAATCGGAAGGGTAAGAGTGAGAAACACTTGTGGGTTGAGATAAAGACAGTTTAATAGAACAGAAAAGGGAAAATAATAATGATAATGATAAAATATACAAAATGAGTGATGCACAATGCAATTGCTCACCACCCGTGCTGACCGATAACCAAGTAGCGACCGGTACTTCCTGCATCACTCCTACCATTCATGTACTGAGCATGACGTCACATGGTATGGAATACCCCATTGGCCAGCTGGGCTGGCTGTCCTTATTATGTTCCCTCCCATCTTGTGTACCTAGCTCAGTCAGTAGGCATGGGAGCTGTCCTTGGACTAGGAGGGCACTTAGCAACAACTGAAAACAACATTCTCCTCGTACTAAATCCAAAACACAGCACTAGGAAGAAATTTAACCCTATCCCAGCCAAAACCAGGACAGTGTCTGTGTGGTAATGGTGTTAAGGCAGCCATGGGCGTCTTACTGATGAAGGTTTTTGTGTGCCCAAAACTTTTCAACACTATCAGTTGATCTATTGAAAGACATTCTCTTTCCCCTAAAACTTTCTCTCTTTATGACTGGCCATAATGTGCTGATTTCAGAAAAAGGTTTTAGCTCACACTAGTTACTCTCACAGTAATGTAATATCAAGGGGGGACACGATCCATCTGAGAGAAGGGTACATTGCTGAGATATAAAACTATGATCTTTTCTTTCAGTTATAGATGTTAAAAATTCTGCAGTAGTTATTTTCCAGAACTAAAAGGTGGTCCTTTTAGCTGTCATGTTGAACACATTCTGCCTCTCCAAAAACCAACTTCTTAAAAAACAGTGGCTAGATTTTGGAAGCCTCCACATCTGTGAATTGCTTCTACTCAGTAGTCACTGACAGCTCCACTGAGATGCTGGGAGGAAGCTGTATCTTTTTCCTGTGCTTACAGCAAGATATAACCGAGTTAATACTGTGTGTGTGGGAATGAAGGTGGAGAGAAAGAAAATAAAAATGCCAGTAAAGAGATAAGATGGAAAACCCCTGCTGAGAAGCACGCCATGACAAACAAACAGAGACAGACTGTGGAAAAAAGTAACTGAAAGTCATACACCCTGCATTGTTTCGTGGAACTGCATTTCAGAAAGTCCCAAAGACATAACTGCTTTCCCACCTAACAAAAGCTATTTCTGAAAGGCTAAGTAACTTATTTTCTCCGGCCTCTCTTTTCTGTCCAGCGGAAGTAGGAGGAGCCAGAACAACTTAAGAGCAGACTTTGAAAGCTATGAGATTCCTGATGTTCTTCCACAGAAGCAGCAACAACCACATCAAAATTAGTAATTTTTTTACCTTACAACTATGCATTACATCATTTGTGTTGCTTTCCTGGAATAAACACTAATATAAGCAGGCCCTGACACAATTTTTATCACTCTTTGCTCTTCTCATCCACACTCCAAACTGTCATTCAAGTATAAGACTACAAAAAGACTACCATAAGGCAATAGCTATTAAACTGAAGCTAAGTCAGATAAGAAAAATTCAGCCCACAAACAATTGAAACGAATGCATAAATCCAAGTTAATCACACCTCATTACTACTGTAAGTTACATATTCATCTCATTCTCCATACTTCTTTCTCCTTGGATTCATCTGTTGTACTATGGGGTTTTGTGGATTCTATGCTCCTCATCCAGGAACTGTGCTTTTTAAAAATCTAAATCACCTAAAATATTTTGGCTCTCTCCACAGTTGTTTGGAAATGTGTGACCCTGAACTTACCAATAATATAATGTCTACAACATAAAAGACTTAAGGGCTCATAGTATTCAAGCTGCACAGATCTACAGTGCAGATTCATGCATTTAAGCAAATTGTCTTGGTACCTTTCATAGTCAGTGGAGAGAAACAGAAGTCTCTAACAGAAGTCTCTAAAGCAAACCCTTTGACCTTTAGAGATGTATGCAAGGATGAGATGATTTGTGTTGTAGAAGGACTTATTACTCTGCATTTACTTAAAGGAAACCTAGATGATTAGCCTTGGATGTAGACATCTATAGACATCTAAAATTGGGTGGTCTGAACCCTATGTCTCATGCTTTGCCATATGAGAAGAATACAAATATGCTGCAGCCTGGTGTGACAGAGAGCAGGAAACAGCATTAGGAGGCAGCCAGGAATATCCCTTTTGTTGGGGCTGCTTTGAAGGCAGTCCCACACCTCCTGGCCACAGATCAATAAGGTCTGCATAAGCACATGTTGTAGCTGGTGAGTAAGTAAGTCACACACAGGAGACCAACCTGTCCCGAGCCATCTAGAAACTATCTTAACCATCAGACCAAACTAAACTTTTTGGATGGCATACAAACTTAAAATTGATGAAACCTCTTGCCATTTAAGTCAATTAATGTATTTCTCTTAAATTCAGTCTCGACAGATTTTCATTCCACTCTCTTTTTTTTCTTGCATTTCTTTCATACCTTTCACTGATTGATGTTTCACTACTTTCATTATACCAATATTCTGAAGTTGCCAACAATAAGAATAACCTCTCAGCATCACAATGAGAAATATATGTCAGTAAAGTATGGCAGTTAATTGCTGTTTGAAAACTCAGACATCTGTTTTCTTACAATTGTTTTACAATACCATATGGGAACAAAAACCACAGTATGGAAATTACTTATCCAAAATGGCAGGTAAAGCTGCAAAATAGGGAGGCATGTCAAATACCTATCTTTTAAATGGAGATAGGTCACAGTCATGAAATCAGACAGAAGAAAAGCCTTTAGGATCAAATCCCGTGATTGGCTTTACATTCATGGCCCCACGTACCCATATAGGTTGCACTGTGGGAGAAGGGTCTGAGGTCAAGTCATGCTACAATACACCAGTTTTACACACAAAAAAACCCCAATTTGCAACATTGGCTGCAATTCATTTCATAGCTATGAAACATTTCTAAGACAAAAGAGGTTGAAAGATAAGACTTTGGGGATGTGCAAATACCAACAATAAATTGCTAAAATTACTACCATTAGGCTGAACATGGATTAAGAATAGCTTCCATTCTGTTAACAGCATCTGAATCATTTGATGCTGGATAGATTCAAACAGCTTTCAATTTACATGATGCCTTTTCAAGGTATGCCAAAGCTTCTTACTGCCCTTAGAATTTTTCCTAAACAAATAATTGTAAATGTAATCTGCCAGTACCTATTACAAGCTTTATTTATGCCATCTAACTGTAGAGGAAAAAATAGTCAGTAAGAATCCAGAATGGAATTTCTCTTAAATATACCTAGTGGAACCATTTTTCAAGAAAAAGGCAGAACATATACTTCTAAATATACCTTTAAGTAAAGCAATTAGTTTGATGACTCCTATTTTTTCTTAAGTCAAACAATCCTAGAAGCGTAGTTCTGATTTTAAGTATCCTTTTAGCTTGGTCCTGGGTAATAGACATATGTTAAAGCATATGTAAGTGCATACTTCTCTTTAAAACTTGTCTATGCAAAATTTACAAGCACTGATTTTCAAGAATGTATAATAATTATCTAAATTTTTCTACTCTTACTGCACACCCAAGGCAGACACAGTAAGAATTCTCATTGTTGGAAGGACATCCGGCCTCAAATAACAAAATCTGCTTAGAATAATGATCTCATAATACCATATGTCAATACATATTCACCCCTTTTGAGAACTTGGTAAGGAAGAATACTTGGGGAAAAAAGTGATTGGTTTATGAAAGTGTTTTGCTTAGAGGCTGTTCTTTTATATACCTTGAGTGACACCAAATCACTACATACTCTTGACATTGTAAGGTGGCAAACACACTGCCAGTGCAGTAACAATTAATATTCTCACTCTGAAGGACCGTATTACAATCTTTCATTAAAAACAGTAAGAAAATATAGCAGCCAAACAGTGTGTCTCTATTGTAGAAGTGAGGAAGAAGTTAAATGAAATTAAATTGAACTTTGACTGACTTAAAAGACAACATAATCTTGTCTAATAGCAATCACCTAATCCTGTCCATTTTTGACTCCCTAAATTATTTGAAGTTTTATTACATACTGAATAAAGTTCGTTTATGTTGGGCTAAATAAGCCTTGAATGAACCTCCGCAGGTTAGAATCTCACCCTATACACCCAGACGATCCTGCCATTTCTGCCAGAACCACAAAAGGGGAAAAAATACATCTAAAAGCATTAGCCGTGTACAGTCCAGCAGTCAGCCTAATTGAACTGAAGGGGCGGAAGGAGTTTGTTAAGAGCAATATGCCAATAATTCTAATTAACAGAACCACACAGTAAATTTCAGCTTTTGTTTAAAAAAAAAAAAAAAACAAAGAAAAAGAAACAAGTGTTATTTTTTGGTTGAATAAGAGAATATTCAAAATGTCCTGACCTTGAAGTACTTCTAAAAAAAACAAGCATAGCCCCACAGCAGTTACTCTTTACTCCTGTGCTTATTGAAGTGCCTAGTTCTCTGAAAGAGGAGGAGAAAGCAGACAACCATTTCTCGCACAGATGGAAGGAACCGCTGGACACAGAATGGTATTACTTTTCTTGTTTATCTTATATCTAATCTGAGACAGCCCTTTCAGCTTCCTCAGTGGAAGAAGACAAATCACCCTCTGGAAAGATCTATATCTTCCCATTTACTGTATAAGGTAACTCTTCAGTTAGCTTAGGTTTGACACCTAAACATTTCAGATGCCTAACGTTACAGGATTTGGTTGATCTGTAGGTTGGCCTGTTGGTCTTTGCTTTCCACGGTCATTCAGCTGTCTATCTGGGCTGTTAACATAAAAATTGGCATCATGTGCCAGAGCCTCAGAGAAAAGGGTGTGTTAATGGGAGCAGCACACAGTGAGGAAGTTATGTGGGAACTGGCAGGGAGAAGTAGAATTTTTAAAAAATAAACAGCAGGAGTAAAGGAAAAGGAAAGCTTTTAGAAAAGAAGATTGTTTAGTGTGTTAGAAATAGATACAGCTACAATGAGGAGTTAAAGCTGTGCATGAAGTCTTCCCTCAGCACATCAAGTGTATGCTGAGAAATGTTAATATGCTAAAGCTACATTCCTCTGGCTTCCTAGTAAAAAGCTCCATATGATAATCTTCGATTATTTTGACCACTTCCTGGGTCCCTTGGTTAGATTTTAACTACAAGTTCCACAGGAGCTGGAGGGAGTTTCCTCTGCAAAGCGTCTGTAACCACTGAGTAAAGACCTCAGAATTTGCCTTGCGACGCCATAGAGATATTATCCTCTTGTAAGGAAGAAGTTCCTGTTCAATAAAGAAAAGTGATACTATTTCCTTGTGGATTTTCAACAACCCTTTTCAAATACTTCTTGCTTTAATTTGTAAAGTTACTTTCATGTAAGGAGCTCAGTGGATAAGAAATATTTTATGTGAATGTTCCAAATAAGGAGGATGGGACAAACATGGGATAAATGACTTTTCTCAACTCATTAGTGACAGAGAAGCAAGCCTTTAGGCTTTATCCTGCTCTGTCAGAAATAATCCTGCTTTGACTTCAAAGAGAGAATACTCATTCCTCAGAGAGAGGATTTCTAGAAAAGCCAGAATCAGCCATACCAATCATGATAGGATATGGTATGCATACAACAGTAGACGGTGAGCTGTAGTTCAGCCATAGCATTATAACGGCAGCCAAAACTGCATAAAATTTAAATCAAATCCAGGGCAGAATTAAACTGTGCCCCATCCTTTTCCCATTTCTCTCACAATCACATTTTTTACGCTACAGAAATACAAAGACCACTGAATTTTCCAAAGAACCTCTTGAGCCTGAGGCAGATATCCACAGGTGTCTTCCTCCTCCCCTCCCTACTTCCTTGATATTCTGGTAGGATGTCTTCACCAGGGCAACTCTTGAGTAAATGTATGAAACTGTAATACCAGCACATCATACTTCAGATTTTCTGATGTCAGATTTCTTGATATCAGAGAAGGATCACTGACAAAAGTTGAGTTCTAGGAAAACTGAAACTGTTTCAAAAGAAAAGATAAAAAAAGAAAGATCATGGGCATAATCCACAGCAACGTTAATGACCATGGTGGCAGTGTTGGCAGCAATGATTTAGGCAGATGGAAGATTAGCGCTGCTGGAAGGTGAAAGTGACCTTGGCAGACGGAGATTTGGTAAGACTAGGTACCTTGGATAAGATTCTTCTAGGTAATGACTGTTGCCAGTCAATCCGTGACAAATGGATCACTAGCAATGATACTGGCACCTTCAAATACACAGCAGACACCACCTGTTGAATCAAGGCACTGAGCATATGCCAAATAAGCTACATGGCCATTCAGGAATGTCTATAGGCTTTTCCTCCTGCTGTGTATTTTATACCTACCATAATATCAAGACCCACTTCATCTACAGACTGTTATCTTGAGATTTTGAAAGGAAGAAGACTACAGCAGATAAATGAAATGTAGTAAAAACAAGAAAACAAGACATTGCTGTGGCACCAATCCACAGGGTGAGGTTTCCCATGCATGTTATTAGCACTAGTACTTACTCATTGCAACTACAGTATATGTGCATTTATGCCAATTAGGGAGTTGCTAGCAAAAATGTAACTCACCCTTAATTCCTCCAGAGTGACTATAGGCTGCATTTTTAACTATTATTAGGCCTAAAATAAGGTAAGATTACTTAGGCCTAAAATACAGATGGAGTGTGCGTGAAAAGCAGCCCAGTTCTATGGAGCGTCAAGGCATTACCTGGGAGGAATGATCTGGACTTCTGGAGCTTTCCCCAGTGACTGTTTACACATTTTATACCTCTTCAGTTAAAACAGATTGTCAAGATCAGAATTTTGAAATGGTCCTATATTCTACCTAAGTCCTGTCTACACTACTAAATTGTCTTGCTGCTTTTAATCTGGTATATACAATCACTACAGTGTGCACATAATCATTCTTAACTTGCTGGAGTAACACACAAAACATCTGATTTTCGTCCTACTGGTCTGGTATTTCATACATCTTTGGCAGCTGCTACAGCTCAGAAAAAAGTTTGCCTTTTCTCATTTAGTCAGGCTTTTAAGACCTTTAAGATATGGATCCAGACTTCAACTCAAGTGCTATTCTGACCTGGATTTGAGAACCAGGTCAAACTTCCCCCATCTTTTCTACCATAAAGGAAAAGGTGACTGCCTCTATCTTGCATGCCGTCATTACTGCAAAAACAGGCTTTAACAATATGAACTGATTTAGTGGTTGTTTTGTGGTTAGACACTTGTACCAACAATGTATTATAGTATTTTTAAATATCAGTTATAGAGGGATGGTTTCTCAGGAGTCTCATACTTAATATGTTGATGTAAATATTGCTAAATTAAGGTCAAAGCTGCTTTAAGAGAGTTTTTTCAGTATCACATTTGCTCACTTCATAAATATAGCATAATACAAAAAGTCTTTAGAGAGAAAAAATGTGAATGACATAAAAAGGAGTAATTTAATATTATGTTAACTCATTCTATATGATACCAGTTAATACTGCATCATGACAAAGACATGGTGTAAAGTATTCCCATATGATTTTATAACCATTAATACAAGAATTCCATATTTTATAACATCAACAAACCAGATGAACCTCATCCACTCAAAGTATGGAACAGTGAAAAGAACAAATGTCTTGTGAGGAGTGGAAATAAGAACAATGTGTCTGAGTTTAAACAGTGGAAATAAGTTGCGGACGTCGTGCATGAAGTAATTATTTCTGCAGTGGGGTTCTGCTGTTCCTGCATTTAGTTTATAAGCATGTCAGGGCACACAATCCAGGCATTTCAGAAAAAATGACCAGTTTATTTGACATGTAGAGAAAGTCAGATCTGAGCACAAAGAATCCTTTAAAAAAAGCCTTTTGAAAATGGAGGATTTATTAGGAGAATAAAAGAGAGAAATATATTTCATTTAAAATATATAGTGTTTCTAGTCTGAAAGTATTCTGTCCGTGAGCCTCAGATGGCTTTCTCAAAACAGTGTGATATCTGAAACATAATCAAGGGCATACCAAACCTTTTGAGGACAAATACTTGTGCCAATATCCCAAATATTCTCCATATGTCATTGGTGGGTTTTTTCCACATAAATATCTATCTAAAATTGACATTTGAACATAAAGGCAAAAAGCTACTCAGAGTATGCTGAGATGGAAATGAAAATAAAAAAACCCATACTAAATAAGAACACAAGTAAAGGAGTCGCCAAATGCAAACATGCCTGTATCAAAGGCAGAAATCAGGACCCTGATAAAAGCACCAGGAATATTGCAGGCAGTATTCAGAGGGCCAGGGGCTCACACTGTGTTCCAGAGCCTGCTCTTTTTTTAAACTTCAGTCAAGATTTTACTAAAGTTCAGAGAAAAATGAGTTAAGGATTGTATATTTGGCATCTGAATGTAAACCACAAAAAGAGACAAAATATTTATCTTTAATTAGCTAAAATTTGAAACTAATGATTTCTCATATTTGATGAGATCTAAAATATTGGCATCTCTCCGCATTATTCTGCCATTCTCTTTAACACACCTTATTTTGTGTCTTGCCCAGAGATCAGATGTCTCAAGCTTTATCAAAACAAATGGACTCAGGTATCTAAGACAGAACACTGGCAAACTGCTACTAGTTTCCCATCTTCATTCCTTTCTGCATTACCTCTTGTGAGTTGAGGTATCTCCAGAGATACGCGGCAAAGCACTGCACTGATTTTAGCGTGCCCCAGTTATTTCCAGTCCTGTTTCTACCCTTTTGAGTTCACCTACAACTCCTGTCTCAGGCTGTTCAAGATCTAGATAGTAGGTGTTCCTCTTCCTAAATTTCCTGTAAGCTGTCAATCTAAATGAGAAGTTCCCAGACCAAATCCAACACAGATCCGTAGGAAATATCCTCGCAAAATGAATCTACTTTCTGAGGCTATTTTATTTAGAAAGCAAGGTCTGAGGAGGTTCTTACCTCGTACTTAGAACCCCTACCAAGAAAGTCTAAGATTTAATACTCTCCGTATTGTATGCCCATTTTACATCAAAGAGTCTTTGGATGAAAGAGGGAAATAATTTATAGAGCAGTCACCAGAATCTGTTATGCTGCAGACTGATAATACTTTTTTCTTATTCTCCTTCATCCACTATAATAGCATGCTGTTGGCCCTGAAGAGAACAGATTCAACAAGAAAGGTTGAGACTGTGCCCTTCTTGCTGGCTGTCCAGGCATGTATTTAAACCTACACTGGTGGTGAGGGTGCTCAGCTAGGGTTGGGAGGACAGCTACAGATTTCTGGATGGCCACACCACTAATACATAATGATCAGCCTCTTTGATTGTGGGAAGGTTAAATGGAAAATTCCTTGAAGCTCAGAGCTACCAGACATTGAAGGTTACTAAGTGTATGAGAATCACCTCTAGATCATTAAGTCCCTGAGCCACAAATGGTCTGATCTTGGACAGAATAGGCAGAAAATATCACTGATTTATTCTTGCACTTTCCCCTAAGTATTCACTTTTGGTCAGATGCAGAATATAATGTCAGCTGGATGATTTGTTTGGTCTTTCTTGTAGTACGATACAACACAGGCAAAAGAGACAACGCAGTTCCACAAAATAATTTACAGGTTGGAGACAACAGACCCTGCTCATTCTGCTGCTCTCCCGCTGGGGCTGGGATTGCCATAAAGCAGTCATAAAAATTGTGTTGTGTTTGCCTCGTTACCTCTTGTAACTGTTTTATCAGTTAACTGGAGGTGTACCCAGGTTCAGCATGGGACTGCTCTTGAGCAGTTTGCAAAGCGCAGTCACCCCTGCACTGGCTAAAATATACAGCTGGTGGCAGCACTACCACCGACTATGCTTTAAGAGAAGAGAGCCCTGAGTACTCCTTGGAAAGCATGACTGGGCTTGTGTACCATGGAAGAAAGGAGTGTAGGGCCTGAAATGCCTGAGCCCTGCAGGGCATAAAGCTTCAGACATGTGTGCCCTAGGCTAATGCCAGGTATGGCTCAAACCACACATAACCCCACCGAGACTGCTGAGATCCCCTTAAGGGGATGTTGGGAGCGTTGGCATCAAGCAGTGCTTCACCCTGAATTCCATCCGAGTGCCTAACAGATACAGGCAGCTATTTTGGGACGCTAAATTGTAGGTGCTAGTGTTCTTTGTGATAATACATCTCTTTGCAAAACTGGGACTGTAAGTCAAGATTTCAGTAACACTTGACTCCCTGACTTCATCAGGCACACTGAAAAATTAAGGGGTTTAAAGGGCAACAACCCAGGATAACTAGGCAGTCTCACAGTGAAGGCTTGTATGAGCAGGACCATCCTAGAGCGCTGAAAATTAGCAGTGAAATAATGCTGGATTCACTTTGGTTTGATGTGCACACAGCTAACTAGCCTTAATGAGGGGCTTTGCTACACTGAATCTGAATTTTAGCTGGATTTCTCCACACTGTGTTCTCCTGTTCCCTGGGGACATGTCAATTGCATTTTGGTGACTTGCATGGCAGAGACATGCTTCTAGAAAACCATTCATATTAAAAAAAGGGAAAATAATCCCATTCTGAAACTTGTCTCTCATATAGATACACAGAAGAACAGGACATGCATACATATATTTCAGGGATATTTAGATATAGAAACCTGAGTTTTGACCCAGTTCAAATTAAAATGGGATTAATGCTTGCAGAAACATTACCCTCCAAATCATGGCCTATAGTTAATGATCTCATTGACCAGAACTGAGTCCCTTATGAGAGCCAAGTGTTCTTTTCGCAGGAGCAACTAGTACAAACGTATGTGAAAGAAATATATGGACAACCAAAGTTCCAGTTCTGAAAAAAATGGAAAAACTTGGGACAGGTTCCAGAGCCTGAATGCTTCTTTCTTTTTTTTTTGGGGGGGGGGGATTTTTTTTCCCCCCCAACTGAGTAGAGGTAATTTATTTTTCTCTACATTACACCTTTTACATAATTATTTACTGGCTATAACAGTCATGCAGAAAAAGGAAGAGCTTGGTTCACTCCTCCTTACCATTTCATATGTTTCAAACTCAAGCATATCTCTCTCTCTGCTCTAACTCCCAAGTTATATTCCCTAAGAGAATATCTATATCCCTATTCCTCCTTCTGTAATTGTAGTACTGCAAAGCCAAAGTGAGCAAAATTCATGGGATCAACAAAACAACATGTACCTGGAGGTCAGTACATTGTTAGGAGGGTTGCTCCCTCACTCAGCTGTAAGGGAGCAAAGAAAACCAAAGATCTCTTGGTCGGGGTCCCAGATCAGTCTAGATGTCTTCTATTAAGCAGTACTTAGTTAAATACAAAAATAAAAATAAGAAGTCTCCAGAACAGGTACTGGTATTCCTAAACAATGGGAAGCTTTCAAGCAGCCATGAAGGATGCTTAGAGTTCAGATGTGTGCACTCTTTGACAGCAGCTCATTTGTTGGTTTTTTTGGATAACAATTTCAGCTTAAAGCATGTACATTCTCTCCAAGTCCTTCCTTTTAGAAGACCAGTTCTTTACTCCTTCAACACTACTTTTGCTATGTCTTTATGACAGTTAACTAAACATGTTTGGGACCTTTTTCTGGCATAGAAGTCATTGGTATAGCCCATGCCCATATTGTTAAATTCTCTTTGCTTTTCCTCCTTTTTTTTTCTTTTTCTTTTTTTTTGTTTTTTTACCTTTACTACAGATATTCTGAAAATGTGCAGGAATTGTGTGGGAGTGTGCTCACTGTCAGGGCTCAGAAGCATGTGTGTTACCCCTTTAACAATCTAACAATGCAGGTGCTTGGCTGTTGATGCCCAGGGAATATTCCTCAAAAATGTCTAAACCATTAATGTGGCTTCTATAACCAGAAATATGTTGCAGTTGAGAAAACAGCTTTCAAATATTGCAGCAACAACACAAATTGTATCACCCTGCTGCATTAAGAATCTTCAAATGAGATGGAGTATAACCTGAAACACATCAGTGCAATTCAATTTGAGAGGCACTGTGTGCAACGTCGATCCTCTTGAAGATGTCACCTTTCTTTGGATGTGAAAGTATCCCAATGGGGATCCCCACTTTACACCAACAGGTAGGTGTGACTTTTTCTCTCCGGTTACCTTGGAACATATTGGTAAGTTCCTTATCCAAATACTGGCAAATTTTTGCAGCTGTTTAGAGGTTCATCCAGTTCTGACTTACCTCCAGTTCCCATAGTAATGGAGGACTTATCCCTCAGAAGCCCTACACTTCTTTTTCTCAAAAACCTTCATTCCCCTTACTTCTCTTCCTAGCCCCAAACCCTGGCAGTCTGCCCTAATTGTCTTACCTGAGTATAAGTGAATTGCCCACTTCCCATTACACTATAACTGGGCTTTATGCTATCATTGGTTGCATACATCTGGATTTTTGATTAGGCTTTCCCACAGTAAAGAAAATTCTCACCAGTCAGGTCAAACTAGTTGATGACTAAACAGCTCAAGTTACTGACCTGACCTGATGTTAACCTTCAGAAAAAACACTTTTCTTCTCAGTCTCAGAAACCTCAATAAGGGTGTAGATTGTTTATTTAAAGGGATAATTAAATGTATGAGTTAACTTCATCCAGCTTGTATTCATTTTTCACAGTCTTCTGGTATATTATGAAGAAAATAGTAATAAAACAATTTTCACACTGAAAAGAAATAGTAATTTAATGTGTCTTCTACACAAATAAATAAATACTAGGACCTGCTTGTTAAAACTGACACTTGGTCCTTTAGCTGTGATGCTTACTAAATTAAAAAAATAATACAGCACTGAGTTCAGGATATGGTGCCAAGCTTAATCAGGAATGCTTTAACTTTTGTTGTTAATGTGTTTCTTTTTTAACATGTCTGTGGATTGCTTGAGAAAAACATATAGTCCCAGTAGGTTTCAGAGCTATATATATTTCATAACTAATATGAAAGTAATGAATAAATATATATTGTTTGACTATTAAAAAGGAGAATTCCCCATATGAGATGGGGAAAGGATTTTTCCAACTGAGCCTAGGAATAAAACTAAACATACGGTAATATCCATATTTTTCCCATAGACAACATTAGTTCCATCAGCCAAACCACTTATTTTTTTAACGGGAAATACAAAAATATGTTCCTCAATTTATTGTATGCTGCATTTAAGATTTTTTTTATTACTGATAATGTGCAAACTTGGAATAATATATATAAATTGGATACTTACAAACATCATGATTGTGGGTAAAAAAATATCTTATATTTATGACTAATCAGTAGCCTCTTTCCAGCATTTCACCATTCCACTGGGGATGAGGGATTGCTTTCCAAGACAACCATTACACAAGCATTCTGTTTTTTCAACTTGAAGTACAAGATACTGTTTTGTTTTCATAAGACAAGTTAACACACTCCTAAAAAGAAAATAGAGCACATGACATAACAAGCTTCAATCTTTCCTCTTTGGAAATAAAATCTTCCATTGTACCATTTTGTAGTGATTAGAATAATAAGCAGACAGTTGGCTGATGGTACAAACATACCATTTTCCATTGGTCATACTGGAGTTCTCATTTAGTGTGGGCTTTAGTGTCATTTAAGTATTAAAGTGCTACCGAACCCAAGGCCAGAGGGTCCATTAGGTGAACTGCTCTAACCTCTTCTGTATTGCAAAACATTAAACAACACCCAAAGCCTTCTGTATTGATACCTGAAAATGAAAACATTACAGTCCTGAGAAAACTAAACTTTTTTCTTCCTCTGAATTTAATTCTACTGACTACTTTTGTGCTAACTGCTGGTATGTTCTACGGTCCAAAAAACACCAAAAGTTGTAAAATATCCCACCAGTGAGTAAAGCTACAGAAAAGTCTCTTTTCAATTTTTGTTTTAGTATTTGAATCATAGGATTTCACTTTAAACAACGTGTATGCACTTTTGAAGCACAGCTTACGCAGACATGACCCAGTTTCTCATAAAACACAAAGGCAAACTGCCACTGCATGACCACCATGAGAGCACCCTTTCTATAACAGCTCATTGTTCAGATACCTCACCAGGTTTTGATTTGAAAATGTTCAGCTCCATATCTCTAGTTCCCCAAGCTACTAGGTTATAGACTATTCTGGACACAGATATTCCTCTAAACCACTGTCCTGTAGCACACTCAGGATTCATAGATCTATTGAGAAGGACTGCAAAAGAGTGAGCATAGCTGTATGGATAAGGATAGTTAGGAAATGTGGTTTGAATCTACAACCCAGGGAAGGGCTTCCCACTTCATATATAACTGCTTTGATCAGCAGTAAATCTTTCCTTTTAAAAGGGACTCATTACACATCCAATTTCTGAAGCAAGTTTGCAAATGTCTGCCTTCAGGATAGGATTTTAGTCTGTACAATCAGACTGAACAGAGGTGTGGAAGATGACCTGGAAGTAGCTGTATATGCTCAACACAGGGATTTAGTCCTTTGTATATAAGGCTTAACTCTCTTTGGAGTCTACCTTTGAAGCCAAATCAAATACAGCAATGAATTGCAAAGTGTAACGGAAACTTGTATATGCTTCAGACTGAAAAAAACCATTTCACTATCCCCAACAAAAAGAGTCCTTACCTGAAAACATCTTACAAATCATAAGTCTAGTTTGTTGATCTTTTTTTTCTGCAAGACTCCTCCCCACACAAAACTTGTGAAGAGATTAAATAACATTATATTGGGGCATTGTGTCTATATTACCAGATCAGAAATGTGCCTGGGTTCTTAGGTCAGGTACAACATGTCCTGAGACATAGCTGACCAGTGTGAAATCAGTTCCTTTATGAATTTTTCATCCTCTGACCTCCTTTCACTACTTCTGGTTTTCCATCTTTACATCCAGCAGAGGGAACGTAAGTATCTATATGATATATCTACTTGATGTATGTATATATCTACACAATATATCTACATGAGCATGTGTGACCGTAACCTTGAACTAGATGGCTGAAGGGCAAGAGGAAACTCTGAGGACTGCCCTCACAGGGACAAGGATTGTCCTTTGACAGACAGCCAAAAGGAAAATTAAGTTTGAGAAAACTATATTTTGGACATTCTCCCCTTTAGCATTCACATTTTAAGTTAATTTGTACTACTAATAGCAAAATGTAAAGTCCTTGTTGTTTAGTTGTTGTATGGCACTGGTGCATGCATCAGTGATGCTACTCACTAGAGTAGAATTACCCACCATTTTTGCAGCTCCAGATACTAAATTTGAGAGCTTTGCAAATTGTTCCTGGACAATTCATGAGTGGGAACAACAGTAATATGTGACTTATTTGTCCAGTCCTCATTTTAAGCCTAACTACAATATATTGTCAGTACTCTAGTAATAAATAGCTTCCCCGAATAAAAGGCTTTTGTTTGAGTTTCACCTGCTCTTGTTGCATATGCGCACCTGGTAAACTTCTAGACAAATACCCTAAATATTAAAAAAGAGTATATGAAGTTCAGGTCAGCTGAATGAAAAAGCCGTAAAAAGTCACTTCTTAACAAAAATATGTCTTAAAATATGAAATACTCTGGTACACAAATACAAATGAGTGTTCAGATAAACCTAACAGGAATCCCTCCTTTCTATAATCAGAACTAATACATACAACTTTGACATGAGAGCGAGCATGCTTTCTCTCTCTCATTTTTGGGTCTAGAATTGCAGGCCTAGAATTGTAGGCCTGAAGTTTTGTTTCTGAATTTGTTCTCATAACAAAACATCTGCAATTAAAGGTTTTCATCTTGCCAGTGCAGGAAGTTACTGTCTGGGCTGTGTTCCTGAATTTCATTCTGTTCATTTTCTTATTTTAAAACAAAACATTTTGACTTCCCATGCCACCTGCAGAGTTTTTAGTGCATATCTAAATGTCTCCAAATCTCTTTCCCACATATAGAACAAGCTGCATCCATTTTCCTCCAGGCTGGGTGTATCTCAGCGAGAACTGGTTCCACTGCTTTAACTTTTCTGCAGGTAAGTGGAATACCCAGAAAGGGGAAAATTTGGTTAACAAGTTCTTACCACTCCCCCCACCAAAACAAACACTAGCTAAGCTAAAACTCCCTAACATAAAAGTGAATTTGTGGGTTTATGAACATATATGGTCTGATATATAAAAATAGATTTTTTACACCATTTATAATAGCTTCATTTTATCAGTCTTGCTGTAGCTTCTTTGTTCTTTATTGATGTTGTAAGTCTCATATATAATAACTGGTGTTCAAATGATATCTGATTTTTGTTTCTTTTCCTAAGGTATAATAGTAATTCATCCACATTAGGAAGCAATTTATAAAATTTTATTTTAATATAAGTATGCTTTTAAAAGTAGTACTAAATTAAATACTAAGGAAGGGATTTATGTATATCAGGAACACTTAAATAAAGGAGTTTGTGCTTTTTTTTTTCTTGTCTATGCCTTCTATAGCTGCAGAATACAGGTAATTACAGAGCTGAAATTTTGTAATATCAAACAGTAATCAGAATTCATTGTGCAGCATTATACATAAATGTTTTGAAAAATATTTTCTGTGACTGAAAAATGTTTATTTAGCAGAAACAAATCTCAAAGAAAAATAGCACAAGCAAAATGTTAGAACAAAAGAACTTTGCTGAAGATTTAAATGGAAATTATGGTCAAAATTAATGAGAAAATCAAGGAAGTAAGAGTTTTTATCCTCCCATTTCTCAGATGAAGATTGTCTGAAGACACTGGACAAAAAGCACATTGAAACATTGAGAATATCAGTAAGACTGACAGGTTTCTCAGTCATGTTTAGTTAGTCACTATAGTTATAGGTCAATAAACTTATAGGATTCAGGCTATTTTTGTTGGGAATCTTTCAGATAACATTCTTATTCCATTAAGATTCAATAATAACAATATTTAACAATGACCCTTACCACACTAAGTGGTGCATTGGAAATAATTCTTCTAACAGTAAATTAAACTTGCCAGATGTAGAGCTTTACCTCCTTATCCAAATCACACACACTTATCATATGTATTTTGTGTCAAGAAATTAAAAAGCAATAATGGCAAAGAGCTGTGGTTTGTTTATTTTCTTTGGGAGGATTATCAGAAAGCAAGCACTGGTTTATGCAATTCTCAGTCAGGCAGGAATCCGATTTTACATCAACTGGAGACTTGCCAGCATAAAACTTGTAGCATACAGTCCAAAGAGTTTTTTCCAGAGCAATATGCAATACTTTAGATTAATCCTGCTTCAGTCTTGCCAACAGTTACTCCTATGACTACCTTCATGCACTTGATTTCAGTAAGACTCTTCACAGGTGTTAAGTTAAGCATGTGTAACACAGTTTGCAGGGTCAGTGACCATATAGTTCTGGAAAATACACAGCTATGTAGCTATATATAGGTCAAGGAAAATTTGAAGATATATTTAAAAGTAAAATTATACTTAGAAATACATCAAAATATGTTTTGTGTCTTGTTTTATTTCCTTTGTTGTTGCTTTGAAAAGTATTATTTTTTACCTCTATTGACTACCTAAGACTGGTTCTAAAGACAATATTACCATTTAAATTATGAATACAAATTAAATATATGTACATACATAACATCTGTATTTTCCGTAATTTGATCAAGATTAAAATAAAAAGTCTTTACTTTCATGTTGCTAGTCCATGGCTTCTTCTCTGACTTTCAAACTGCCAACCTAGTAATGGATGCATCTTAAAAAGAAATATATATGTTTTTCATGTTTACAGTCTCCACACTTACTTGAAATAAATAGCTTATGAAATAAATGCAGATAACCTTTTTCTTTCCTCAGTATTTATTGTTCTTCAAAGCGGGAATTGCAGGCACTTTAGTAAACGTAGTAAGAACAAATGTCTGAACTCATTGTATATGACTTTTCTATATGTTTTGGTTTCCTTCACTGAACTGCTGTTTTGTAACTAACTGCTCACTGTGTGCTCTCCAAATGAGTAACAGTCCAGCATCTCTTATAGCAACTGAGTACTCTGTCCCTTTGTTTTTTAAGTAGAAACATCCTCCAAATATCAAAGCCACATTCACTGGAGGCACTAGTTTTTTTCTACAACTATGTACATAACATATGGGCAAATACTGAGCGTAATAAACCCCTTGCCAGGACATCATGTGAGTGAGGTTGTATCTTCAGTCCTGCACTGAGAAACTCCATAGCTTGCCCCAAATCCCTTCTCCCTCGATTGTGCAGATCAAGGACTTATTTGGATGATATGGCGGTTCCTCCTCTGACCCATATATCGAGATTTCCTTGCTGTGAAATCCACAAAGGGCTGGTAACCACCCAAGTCTTGTCCCAGTATGAAACTGGGATGCAGCCAGAAGGTGCATCTGGACCCAACCCTCCTGTGTTCTGTCATCAAGACGTGACTAAGTCATTTAGTGTGGTCTGTGCCGGATAGACTACCATATGCTTCAGTTCCCTTGAACACATCTTTTTTTTAATGCCTGGAACATATATCCAGAGGGAATTCAAAGATTTCTGACATTTGTTCAGGATTTCTGGATGTCTGGCAACCTAATCAGAGCAGTAGTGGAGAAAATCTGGACATATCCACTCCACATGCGTGTATCAACTTTACAGTGCATTTGCAATGAGGCCAACCGATCCACCATGCATGTGCTGCACAGATGGCCTGTGTGTACACTGTAAATATGATGTAAAAATTACTGAGAAACACATGCACAGTTAGTCTGTAGCTTCCTGGAAGCCTCAGGCTCATTGCATTTACCCTTAATATGTAAATGCATGGCAAACCTGTTTGGGAAATCCGCCTCAGCATGATAGAGAGATATCCAGGAGTGGGTGAAACATGGAAACTTTGTGCGGGTAAGGGGTACCTAGCACACCAATATACATATGCCTCCCTGATTACCACATGGCACCACAATGTCTCTCAGCTTTCGGGGGAGCTCAAAAGAAGCCGCTGGGTGATGTGTCTCACTATGCTAAAATAGGTGATGCAGGCAATGTGCAAGCATGACCAAGCTCAGACTACTCCATGGGCAATTTAACCCAGAGGGTTCTGCAAGTCACACCGAAACCGGCTTCCTCATCAGTGAGCTTGCACTATCCTCCACGAGAGAGAAAATAAATGTCGACAAATGTTAAAAATACTTAGCAACCAGGAATGAGGAAACTACCATCTGGAAGAGATCAGAGGCAAAATCATCACTCTGTTTTCACACGCAGCAGACAAACAAGCGCCCACAGTGAACAGTTTGGAGAAAACAGGTAGCGTCAGAAAAAGGCACCCTTAGGGAACGGGCTGCAGCTCAAGGCTGTGAGAGTCAGAGCTACATGTAAAAGGAAGTTGGGGAGGAAGGAAGAAGGAGTTAAACCGAAAACTTGAGAGCACCCTGTTCTGTAAATAAGCTGAAAACTGCTTCAAAGAGATCAGAAATATTCTGTGATGCAGTAGTACTATGTAATTGTTAAATGGTTAATTGGGAATAATGTTATAGCCTCATAGGAGGACAAGCTGTGTTAATCGCAGGCTATTAGCCAGCCTGTAATCAGGCTTAAAATAAGCCTGAAAGTGAAGAAAACCCAACTCACTAAATATTACTTAGCACTTCAAGTGCATCAGGAAGAACATGTGCATCTTTCCCATAGTCAAGCTCAGGTTTATTAGTGTTCAATTCTTCACTGAAAATCCTGAGAAAACAGACTTTTTGTTTCTTTGTTTTCCTTACAGCCAGGAATCAGATACTTATATGAAAATTTCAGCTTTCTTCTTTTTTTTTCTCCCTCGGCTTTTAAATTTTTAACCAATATCATCATATAAAAAAGTGTGAACCAGTAAATCCTAAAACCTTAAAAACAAGAAAACAAAGGAAGATTTAAAAAAAAAAAAAAAAAACAACCTGATTTTGTTGAAGTAATTTTAGTTACATTTTGAGGTTGTTTAAAGACATTTAAATTATCGGGATTGGCAATACTGCAAACCATGTCATCCTATATGATCTAGGGAAAATAAAATAAAGAAGAAGGTTCATGTTTAATAAAGGTACACAAGAACAAAACGCTTCCCAAAGTCTACAATGGAATATAGGTGCAGGTCAAGAAAAGGTGGCAATTTCTCGAACTTCAGTATTTCAGCTGTAGTGTCCTTTGAGGTTTTGTCATGTTGTGTAAAGGATATAAAAATCTAGATGTTGACAGAGAACAATCAGCTTTAATGTGATTTTCCCTCCTTAAACTCAGGACAACTTGCACAGCATAGGAGACAACACAATGGACGCCTACCTAACTCCAATGAAGGGCACTAAGCTGAAAAAACGGTTAACACAATGGCAGTTTTCTGTTGGACCCTTCTGAGAATTAGAATAATTTTCATGTAATCAAAACCAAAATACACTTAGCAAGGGTTTTAACAATAAAAGATGCCATACATCATTACAGAAATCAAATACATGGTTCGAAATGCATTCTGTATTAGTGTGTATACATGCATGTATATTCAGAAGTCTCTATGGCCCACATTATTTGTCGTTTAAATACATTGCTTAAAAAAGAAATTAAATAGGATGGGATTATTTTGTCACTACTCATATTTAATTTCATAGAATCATAGAATCATT
>NW_009204483.1:0-18884 GCF_000690835.1 Fulmarus glacialis
ATAAATATATAATAAAGCTGGTGCTTTATTATATAGGTGCTAAATCTCACTACTTCCTCTATCTAAGACCACCTATAAAAGAGATGGATTCCAAAGCGCTTTCCCCATTGCCTCACCTTAAATTAAATTGTGTGTACTTTGTACATACAAGCATATAAAATGCAGTGAAGTTCCGTTAATGGCTTTTTGTCTCCAAGATTATTCCCTACAGTTCTCCTGACACTAAACTTCTAAAAACAGAGATGAACCTGGTGACATTCATCCAGCATGGTTCATGAAGGATCCTAGCCATACGAACTGACACACACTGCAGAAGTTAATTCCAATATGTAATTTAAATACACACAAACTAATCACATCCAATTTAGGAATTGTCTTCATGGACTTCTTTTTCATATATTACTAGGTTTTTAAACTATTTAATAATTTATAATGCTTACTTCTACTTTATTGAATATGATGTTCAATTAAGGCTAGCACAAGGACACCCACATACCATGGGGAAAGTTTTTTCCTAAATAATTTTTGATCTAGGTTAAAACCCAGAACACTATATCATAGAATCATCTAGGTTGGAAAAGACCTTTAAGATCATTGAGTCCAACCGTAAACCTAACACTGCCAACTCTCCACCACTAAGCCACCTCCGTAACTGCCATGTCTACGTCTTTTAAATACCTCCAGGGATGGTGACTCAACCACTTCCCTGGGCAGCCTGTTCCAGTGCTTGACAACCCTTTCGGTGAAGAAATTTTTCCTAATATCTAATCTAAACCTCCCTTGGTGCAACTTGAGGCCATTTCCTCTCATCCTATCACTTGCTACTTGGGAGAAGAGACCAAAACCCACCTCGCTACAACCTCCTTTCAGGTAGTTGTAAAGAGCGATAAGGTCTCCCCTCAGCCTCCTTTTCTCTCCTATATAATTATACTCGTGCAAATAATACTGAATAATACATCATTTTAATTAAAGAGGTAAAGATAATAGATGCAGGACTGAGCTGAGGTAAAAAAGCCTTTTATGGGGTTGATACATAGAAATCATTCCATGCAGTGTCCGTAGACTGCCTGAAGTGAAATAGTAGAGGGTAAATCTAGAAGTGAAGAATACACTGTAAGCCAGGTGAAGCATAAGTGATTTGGGGAAAAAAGGACAGAGAAAAATATGGAATTCATAATCGAATGGAAACTACAGCAAAATCTTTAATGAAGTAATTAGTCCGTAGTACATCTCAGTCCCAAAATTAATGCACCTCCTCTCTCATATTGTACTGCAAAAATTTTAAAGGAGCAACCAAATCCTTTTCAAGACATATGCTCCATACAAGCAGGCTGTAGTAAGACTGGTTGCAGAAAAAACAAACAAACAAAAAGCTACTTGTTAAAATTAATGACACCTTTCAAAAGAGTTTTGTCCTCCAAGCAATGTGTAGTCTTTAGCCTGTATGGGTTTCCAGTTCTAACCAAAGAACAGGGAGTCTGGAATCCCAAATGCTAATTTCATTAAGGACTAAACTTCTCAGTAAAATGATGGTTCTACCAATGTCCTTTAGAGAAGCTAACTTTTGAAACCTCATCAGATAGTTAGACACCCCAGTCCACACACTAGAGTCTAATCTAAGGATAATTTATTTTTCAAAACAGATGTTTCTTTCTCCTTCTATTTAACTTAGGATTCAAAAATCAGTAAAGAAACAAAAAGCATACAAACCAAATCCGAGTCTAAATGAAATGCTGTTGATAAATGCCCAGCATTGTATTGCTCTGCAGGACGACAATCCACTACAAAGAACCTTACTCCTTCCTGAAAGAGAAAGATTTTGCCTGTTACAAAATTTTAAAATTGTGTAATTATTAATGGGAAAATACATCATCCAATTATATTTTAATACTAATTCCAATACTACAGGAATCCCTCAAAGGGGCTAACAGCTATCCCAAAATCTTATTTCATTTGATTAATCTAAATTTCTACAGTTACCAGACCACCAACAGTATTCTAATAGTGATTTCCCATTAATACATCAGCTTGCGCATTGGAAAGGATCACCCAAGTGCAATACAAACCATGTAATTATTTCACCTCTACTGCGAAGAAATATAGTGGGTATGAGGGCACACATCAACAAGACATCAAAAGGGACAACTTCGAAGTCCCAATCCAACAATCCATTACTACTCAGCACAGCACACAAGGATAGCTTTATATCCCACCGACTTAAACAGGATATAAACAGATGCTTACCTTGACTTGGACTAGGAAAAAAAAAAAGTATGCATGATGAAAATGGGGCCTGGAAACTGCTACAAAAAGCCAGTAGTCAATAAGAAATACTGTAACCTAGCTACACTATTATCCATATATTGGTCTTAAATACTCTAAGTGAAGTCCCTGCATCTCAGTATGTCTGCAATGAATTACTACAGAAATAGCTTGAATCAATTTTTTTTGTTTGTTTAAACCTTTCATTGACAAGAGATATTTCATAATGGCATTCTTCTCAAAGGTACTGACTAGTGGGTTTTAAATTTTCCTCTACAATAACTACATTTGGAAACGAATTCAAATTAGTGAGATATTACTTTAAGCTCCCACTCCTCAGATTCAAATCAGCTGTATTAAGCTCCCCTGTGTTGTAGCTCTAGTTGCTACAGCACAAATGCATTGCAGTCAGCAGATCATTTACAAGGGAGACAACTTCAAGACAAGAATGTTTTTTCCTGAAATAGCAAATATTCATCTGTGTTGTTAGCACTTTAAAATATTTGTGATACGCAAAGCAGTAAGTGACTCTTTTCCTTTTCTATAAAATTGGGGGAAAAAAAGAAGAGTAATTCAGTATACTGACTCCTTGTTGCTGATTTGCTTGAAGAATCTCAGACACAGAAACTGCTAGACAGAGGGCCTGGCTCAAGTCTGTGTCATCATCCTTAAGGCCCAGCAAGCTGCTGCCAAAAAGACTGTGGTTGTCCTAATAAGGCAAGAGGGGAAAAAAAAAGTTAACTGAAGCCATTGTCTTTAGATGTGAAGGCTTAAAGTAAAACTACATCCACCATGTCACAAACATTAAGCCTGACACACGCGTATCTTGTCCATACAGTCATCAAATTTTTGATCAACTGAAATTCTTTCTGAAAATCATGGCAAGGACTGAACTTCCATTACAAACATGCTTGTTCACCACTCTGACGATGCCAACATGATGAAATACCTCTGGTTTTTGGTTGTTTTTTTTTTTTCTCTTTTTCACCCCCAAAAATCTCATACCTGTCTACACACATCAGAGAAAGTATATACAGGCCAAAGGCGATAACTATCAATTACTTTTATTTCATGAATTCACTGAAGTCAGATATCTTGAGTAAGGAAGAACTGCAAGAACAGTGCAGGTGATGACAGCTTTATCTCTAGTAAGTGACTTTTTCCTGTTCACTGTTGCAAGTACAGCTAGGACTGCTGTGCAGTCTACTACAACGCAATTGTGTCAGTTTTTTAGTAATTTGACTTTAAAAGACCCGTTAGGCTGATGTTTACCTATATCTACAATGCAAAAATGATGAAGCATTTTTGCTTCATCAGTTCTTACAAGAACCTGGTTTGCAAAACAAGGTCATCAGTCACGAAGTGAGAATATTGAGAGCTTCTCTCTAACATTTTTCACTTACCCCTCTTATCTTTCAAAGATCCTAACAGTAAACACCATCAGAGTAACAACATGAAAAAACTGTTTAAAAAAACATCACAATGAAATATTCAAAGTTACTGTCACAGTAGGAGCTTAAACAGTCACCAAAAAGAGAATGTCAAAATCATTTTGTTATTACCTTCCTGAAAGAAGCTGGAGTTTTGCTACAGTAATATTGTGCCAAAGAGAAGAGATCTTCTATGTCCTCTAAATCGAGATTGGCTGGTGAAGTTTCTAAGAACTCTGAGATATACAAACAACGTAAGTGCACCATTATTTCAGACGGAGAAAAGAAGCACTGTACATCTTTTCACATCATAAAATAACTTATTTTTAATAAGGCATAACACAATTGAGCTTACTGATTAAACACGAATGTTGATTCATTCTTGAGGCGGAAAGAGAAGATACAGGAAATATTCCTTATCCATAGGAAACCTATGCTATTTGCTAGAAGTTCAAACCTTCTACGCAAATTATTTTTCACCACACTCTTACCTCTGCATAGTTTTAGCTTTCAGTTGTCATACTAAGTCAGCTGCCTTTTCTAAAAAGGGCTGACCAAAGGAATCCTCTAAAACATAGTACTTCATCAGTAGTACTGTTTATATGTCCAGGATGGTACAAGGGTGTAGTTCTGCAGTATGTGGCAAAGACACAAAATTCCAAGCACCCTCATTTTTAACTGCTAGGAGATCGTTAATTATATTGTATTATTCCATGTTAAAAAACCCCACAACGGCAAGCGAAAGAGGCTCACAAGAAATTTAGTGTAATTTCTATAAAAGCAGAAGAGGGTAAGACAAGAACAATGAATTAGGCTCAAATCAAGTGCATACAAAGATAATAATCTGGAAAATGCAACAAGTGCAGTAGATATAAAGAAGGGTTTGAAAGCTGCTGCTTTGGGCTTGGAAACATGGTGATTGTTTCAAGTACTCCAAACTGAAGTATAAAACTAGGTGTGGGAGTGTGGGAGGAAACACAAGAAAAGAATGTTAAGAACAGGGCAAATGTGATGCAGCAGAAGAATAGTAAGAAAGGAATTAGTGGGTGAGGGGATTCATTAATGAGAAAATCACAGGGAAATAATTAAATAATTCAGTTATTTAGTAATTGAAAACAATAATCAATGGGGATTATACTATATGGTAAATATTTCACTAGCAGCTATATAAGAGAAGTACTTACTTATCATTTCTTCTTTATCTGATTCTTGTGCTAAGATAACGTCTCTGAAAACAGTAAAGTCACAGGCATAGATTAAGTCAGTAAAACCAAAATGAAATGAAAGTGGATTAAAACTGCGTCAGCAAGGAATGTCCCAAAGAATTAACTATACACTTACTTTGCATTGACAAGGATGATTAACATTAAGAAATAAATAAAGAATGGATCTGCTTGTTGTAGATATCCATCCCATATTGCCTGAGTGACTTCAGCTGAACAGTAATATGAGAAGAGGCTTCCAAGCTAAAAATTTGGAAAATAGTGTGAGAAAAAGCAACAACCAGGAACAACCTCATAAGGATAACATTTTTGACAGAGATACAAGATATCTAAAAGAAAATAAAAACAACAAAATTATGTTAAAACATGCATTTGCACCATGTATTGAAGGATGGTTCTACCCTCAAAAACAATTTCTATGGAAACAGTGCAATAATGCTACAGATTATCTGTGAATAAATACGCCTAGCGTGAAGACAAACTCAGCTGTACATTGTCAGCCTTGCAAATTCAACCAGAGATAACACAATCAGGCTGGAAGACTATTTAGCTTACAGCCACTGCTAAATACCAATTATACCAACAAGACAATAATAAGAGAATATATTTACTCAACTAGCTTAACAAATAGGACTTTGAAAAGATCCTGTAAACAACATTCTTTTTATTTTTCATAGTAGAACGAAGCTAATTGAACATGGTTGCACACTAGTTTGACAACATCACTTACTTAGCACTACATTATGATGCTTTATGGCTGAGTTATTAAACATTTGCAAGTAACAGAAAATTGTCATTATCATTTAACAAACTGTTTGCCTGTTCCCATGTTCCCATTTAAACATACATCCTCTCTGATATGCAAAGTTCAAAGCAAATAAAAGAAAAGGTAGGAACTTCTTTTCATACATGCATAATATTTGCAATCACACCTAACTCAAATGCATACCAGCTGGCTTCACTGGGGTCTTACTGAACTTGATACAGAATTTGCATGCATCAGCAACAGAGCTGCAGCTTTCAAAAGCTCAGTATCTGTTTTTAAACACTATCACGGAATATTTCAACACTTCCTAGTATACTTTTATAAAAAAAGGTAAGAAGATCTATCCAACTCTGAGTCAAATGCAACTGAAGACAAAATCATAGAGTCATAGAATCATAGAATCATTAAGGTTGGAAAAGACCTCTAAGATCATTAAGTCCAACCGTTAACCCAACACCACCATGCCCACTAAACCATGTCCCTAAGCGCCTCATCTACACGTCTTTTAAATACTTCCAGGGATGGTGACTCTACCACTTCCCTGGGCAGCCTGTTCCAAGGCCTGACCACTCTTTCAGTAAAGAAGTTTTTCCTAATGTCCAGTCTAAACCTCCCTTGGCGCAACTTGAGGCCATCTCCTCTCGTCCTATCGCTTGTTACTTGGCAGAAGAGACCAACCCCCACCTCGCTACAACCTCCTTTCAGGTAGTTGTAGAGAGCGATGAGGTCTCCCCTCAGCCTCCTCTTCTCCAGGCTAAACAGGCTAAAATGTCCCTGAACAATGAGACAACGACAAGTGTCTGAATGTTGCTCATGTATTTCTACACATTAGAAATACCTCTATATAGACTAAGTTTTTTGACAAATAAACCAAAGAATTTTAGTGTAATCTCATAATATAAAATGGGGCTTAAGATTTTTTTCTAAGATTGTACACCAGAAAGCATGACATTGAGGACTGGGAGCTACACTAGTTCATTTCCCTACCTCCTTTCAAAGGAAAGATTTTTTCCTAATGAATCACTAAACTTTTAACAAACAACTTCAAAGAAGTTTGTATTTACTAAGAAAAATTATATTTTAAAAAAAGGGAGATTCAGTAGTAAAAAAAAAAGACATGATTCCTCTTTTGAAGGCTGATGACTGGCAAAAGACAGATTTTGAGAATATGGAAATTATTCCTGGACACATTTTAATACTAAAGTTGGTAGCAGCCTAAAAAAAAAAAAATCTTAAAAAACCCCCCCAAACAAATACAGACCTCACAGTTTAATAATTCATTTCAGTCTTATTTCTTTAATTGAAAGTACACGGAGTCACAAAAAATTTTACAAAGCCAATGGGTATGAAAGAAGAGCCTAGAAGAGTTCATGGGTCATAAAGTCTTCCTCATTAATTTACAGACTTTGCCTCTGCAAGCACTGTATCACGATTTTGTATCGCATATACTAAGTAGCATTGAAACATGAGAATTTTGCTGCTTTACGTTGTAGCCCTGCTACACAAACTTTATAAAAAAACATGATTGAGGCAAGCGTCTTTATAACTACCCCAAACTCGAGGCAGTTTTGAGTTAAGGTGAGGAGGAAATGACCAGTTCTTGAAGAGCTGTAAAATATATGAGCCTAAATTCTGAAAGGCATAGTGCCATATGAGGCAGTCAAATATATCTATTAGCATGGAGGTTTTAAAATGTTTTTTAGTAATTTGACTTTAAAAGACCCGTTAGGCTGATGTTTACCCATATCTACAACCATACAGATGCCCACTATAAAAACTAACACCACAGCTTCTTACTTTTTGAGTATGTCAGTTGCTCTGATTCTTACTTATTCCAAGTAGTTCCTAGCATCAGTGGCTCAATTAATATCCAGTACAATAAAAATGTGACATTAACAAAATCTCATACCTTACATTAAACAGCTGAAGACAAAAAGCCCACACTATATTAAAACATGCAATTTATTTCAATATATGCAGTTCTAATCTCTTGTACTACTCTTCCATAAACTGGCAACATGTACTTAAATTTTAACAGAAATTTATTTTTCATTATGTTTCCCTACTTTCACTTAATTACCCAGTTGAGTGCATATGAGTCTGGAGTCATCTTCTTAGTATCAAGAAAGGAGCAGAGTTCAGGCTCATGATACTGAAGCAGCAGTCTAAATAGATGAAATGGTCTTCCCTTCATAAAACAATCCCTAAAAAGTAGCAGTGAAAATAATCATAAATCCCCCCATAATATTCCAGTTGTCAGACTTACAGTAGCAATTCTTTTTTGGTTGTGATTATGTAATTTCCTATATTGTTCTTTTAATTTACAGGGACTGATCATGAAGTCAAGTTGCCTCAAGAGCTTAAAAAAAAAAAAAATCAAAACCAACAAAAACCCCACAAACACTGAAAACCCTATATTAATAAGGCAGGAGAAAGAATGAAATACTACCAATACTTGATAGAGTATACAATACAGAAGTATTTAAAACAGATTTAAATATCAAAACAAGGCTACCATGGTATCAACATTGTTAACTAAACATAGAATTAAAAAAAGCTATTTTCTACCCTCTGTTAGAGGTAACATTGATGTAATGTAAGCAGATGTAATGCACTTTCCTCATGTGGTCCCTGGGGTGAGACACACTTCCATTATCCACTTGCAGCTTTTTAATTAATTTACTACCTTACAAGCTCTCAAACAAACCGTTGTCTACTCAATTGCATATCTGAGATGGTGTTTTCTTCTACTTACGGCCCAAACAAAGAATACTAATGACCTAGCACTTACATATTGACTGTTTGTTAATTTTGTATAGTGGAGAAAACTCACTATTCTAGAGGAAAGGCAGGAGGAATAGAAAGATAGGTATCTACAGGATACTTTATACCAAAAGCCTTGAGAGTAACAGTGTTTCCAAGGAAAAAATAGCAAAACCTCCCTCACCTAAAATAGCCTATTACAGTTTTTTTTTTCTCCCTCATTCTTCCTTTGGCTTGCTAGAGATGCTCTTTCAAAAAAAATCCAAGATATAATATGGTCTAACAGATTATGCTGTACATTTTGCCCACCTGTTGTCAATATTTTGTTAGAAATATTTATTGGGAGTTTATTCATGATAGTTACAAAACATGAGAAAATGTGAATAAAAAGTGTATGATTTAAAAAACAAAAACAGCAAAAAGTTAAAAATGAAACTTTTATCATAGTAATGATGGTCCAGCAGTCAAACATCAAATCGAGACCAAATTGACCTAAGTGGAGATTTGCAAGTCTACTATAAATTCCGCTTCCACGCTTTTCATTCTCCCATTGAAAAAAAAGAGAAAAAGAGAAAACAGTCTACATCTTGTTGAAACACCTCCTAGGTTCTTACAGAGAAACTCAAATACTAGACACTCTGAAAGCCTTCTATGGCTGAAAGTACATGAGTTATGTGACCATAATGCCACTATCCCTGAACAGTTCACAGAGCCCAACAGTATTTAAATCGGAAATGGACACAAGCTGAGTCAAGTGACAGGACCAATAAATGTTTCCTGCCACACCACCAAACGTATACTTTTCATCTTATGGGCACACATCCAGTAGCTGGGCCAGAATCTCCCCTCCAGGGAATCAGGCTAAGATCTTTAATTACAGACTATCCACATAATATTTCCAAGGTCTTAATCAGAAGACCCTGTAGCCTCGCTGGAATGTCATGGTGCTACTCCAACATAAATAAAAAATTATTTTAGTGAAAGCACCTATATAACATTATGAAAAGCTCCAATTTCATATTTTTTATTTAAAAAAAAAAATCATTGCAATCTCAACTCAGTAGAATACAGGTAAAGTATCAACTACTTCTTCTAAAGAGATTTGGAGATTTAATTAGTGCTTATGAAGTACTTTAAAGTGACAGGGAAAAAAGCATTTTAAATATCAAAAATGCTCGGAAAGGAAAGAAAAAATGCTTTCACATAACATATGTGAATTAGATAGTTCCTAAACAAATATTTTTGTGACTGCATGAAATGGCAGTTGTTCTTTAAAAGGCACATCGAGTCTACATCAGTCACATGCTAACTCTTTACATCTTAAACCAACTCAATCATCTCCTGGACTTCAAACCAACAGGTACTGAAAGATGGTTCAACTTATCGTCATATGAAGGAATCTGACAACTTTGCTACAAACAATGCTACTCTAGTCGAAACCAACATGCACATCCTTTCAGAAAATACTTTTAATGCCAATAAAAATAGCACACAGGCAAAAGAAAGTGTTTTACCTTGGGATGAATTTATTCATGATAGCATAGAAGCAGTTGTACAAATCACTGCGTGGCAAACGAAGGTGCACCAGAGGTTTGAGTAGATGTATCCAGCCAAGGCAAGAACTGTATTTAACATTGCGTGATTTACAATAAAAAGTAATAACAGACTCAATATCCAGAAGTAATACCGACTTCTCCTCTTCTGGCACTGATAACTGGTCTGAAAAAGGCACAGCAATATAAACCGTATTAATGGCCTTTCAAAGAAATTGAATGAGATTATTTCATAGCACAATTGCACCAATAGGGACTGCTTGGAAAAAAAAAAGCCACAAAAACAGACAAACAAAAAATTAGCAGCTTGGATTAAATGCTTACAGAAAGGCATCAACATACAAGTGATTTTATAACCTGAGGATAAGGCATTTAAATATCACAAAAACAGGTGAAAGAAGATTGTTTTTTCCAGGATCTATATGAAAGAGGTAGATTCTTTTAATGCACAGAATGCCCCTCTTCTATTCCTATTTGATGTGCTCAGCACATAACTTATGCTCAACTCTACAACAAATTCATTTGAATTTCAACACAGATCAACCCACAATGCATACCCCCAATTCCTCAAAAGCCCACTGACATGCGAATTTATGAAAATCAGTAATTTGAAATCAGCTAGGCTTACAGACTTAAATTTTAGTATTAATGTATAAATCACATTTTTGACCTCTACTTCAAAGCAATTTTCCTAACAATAGTTTAAATTTGGGGTTGTTAGGGTAACTATAAAAAGAGAAATTATTTATTACTTACAACTACACCTGGCTTTTAGATTCAATTTGTTACTGTTGCTAATCAGAAGATACACTAACCATGAACATATAATCTTTCATATAATGTAGTACATTGTTGTCAGGTACTGAAAAGCAAAGATGTCCCCTATTTAATGACAGACTAATTCTGAATCCATAATTTATATTGTCGCATTTGGATGAAAATTGGCACAAAAATTTGGTACAAAACCAGTTCTCTAATTAAGGTAGCAAGCCAAACACTTCTTAAATACCGTCATTGTTGAATTGGATACATACACAAGCTTAGGTTTTCATTAGTTCCAAAGCATCTTTCTGCATAGACTCTTATTTAAACGGCTGACAACACTTCAGAAGAAGTACTGGCATCCACCTCACTTGAGGCAATGAATCTAAGACATACTGAAATATGTCAACACCATACCCCAAATTGTGCCTTCCTCCATATGATGAAATAACTACTTAGCTTACTTACAGTTAAATATACTGATATTTATTATACAGACTGTAGTGAAACCAGACTTTTGTGTAAGTTCATATAATTTTCACTTTAATATTAAACACCTCTTTAGATTTTTTAATGAAAAATCTAATCTAATCTTAAATACACTTATGAATGATATATTTCAGAAATAAATTTGTTTTAATCCACTTACATTATGTCAATTTTACTATAACTAACTGACTTACAGTAAAAGAAGGAATAACCATGTTACATCTGGGATGGGGGGGAAGAGATGCCTACACACTACATTAATGCAGTGGCATTAAATTTCTAGTGAACGTTTTTCCCCCTCAATTACAAGAAGCCATGAGTCTCATTACCGTTAATGAAAGTTTTTACTACAGAAGCCTTTAATACTTTCACATCAAAGCCAGTCAATATTTGGTATTTCCTTTCCTCTACCTCTCGGGAAAATAAAATAGTACATAAAACTCAAATGCCATCTGAAGATCTACTTTAAATTTGGAGACTACTTGCTTTGCTAAAACATTGAAACTGAGAGATGTAATCCAACCCAAAATTTAAATCTCTATATAACCTTCAATCTGAACTAACTTTACATTTATTATTTTAATCAGTTTAATATTGTTACATATTACAAAATATTTCCCAATAAAGACAAAAGGAAAACTAACAGACATTCAAGTGCTTAATTTTGTATGTTATGAATACTAATTAGGATGTTTTACCACCTTCCTGAAAAGACACTGTGATTAAATAAGACAGCGGAATTTTTTTTTCCCCCCTTTCTTTTACAGGACAGAGAGAGAAGGAAAATAAGCCCTACTAGATTCTAGAGCTAGAAAATGTAGAACTGCACTTTAAAAGTGGTAGGTATGCATGCCTCCAATAACTCCATTCTCTGCCTCAACTTTCAATTGTGCAAGAATAAATTAAAGTGTGACAGCTAATAAAATAGAAGATTCTCTTACTGATGCCATAAAAAGTATCCTAATTGATGAGCCAGCATTGACTCTATGACCTGATCACTGATACTAATGCTGTTGCATGATGTCAGGGATTTGGCCATTTTTGTGATGAGGCTGCCAACCAGATCCTGTGGCAGCTCCTTACAGACATACTGGAGTATTATTTCCAATGTCCTGGCAGCATCTTGCTTTCACAAACACAACCTTTCATTTTTGCTGAAAACAATATTAAAAAATATCTTTCTTAAAAATAGTCTTTAAAGTCCAAAATGTTTAATATATTTCTTCCCTTAGAGGTTATATGCATTTTGGTGCTCTATCAGCTTTCCAGATTAAGAACTAGTCATTAGACAATTAAAAACTTGAAGGACACTATAGAAAAAGTGTCTGGTTTAAAAGATGGAGCTTGAAAAAAAATAAAAATTTTTTTCAAATCCTGAAGCTTTCTGACCATGCAAACTATCATTTACAAGCTAATACTTTAAATTTCCATGACGTCACCCATCCCAGAGTCAGAGTACAGATAAGATACTACTGCTTTCCTATGATTTCTTTCTGATTTTCTCTGCACTCTCATCTTCCTCCAAAATGTAAACATCATTCAGGTTATTTAATTCAAATAAAAAAGCCCTAAGACAACTGAGAATACAGAAGTTTTCACACAGGTGATCTAAATGTAATGGAACTTACCAATTAGCTCTTGGCAGTCCTTATGAATTATACTCTGTTCAGGTAGGTCTAAAGAGCCATCCCAGGATGCCAGGCTGTCCCCCTTTCCTACAACATTAAGTGCAATCTGAAAACAAAAATAAAAAACCCTCTAAACATTTCAGTGTCCTTTTGTAGTTACCCAATTACTCAACTCAGTAATTTAACTCAATAAAGAGGAATATTCTAAAACTGAATCAACATACATGCATATTAAAATTCCAGTATTACACCTCTTCTGTAGAGATGCCTGGTAATTAAATCATTTACATCAAATCAAACAGAACTTTAAGTATTTCCTGCTTCTTGATTTAAGCTCATATTTACCTTCCAGACTTTGGCCCTCAGATCAGCAGGCAACTGCCTTCCTTGAATGATGTTTCTCACAGTTTCAAGATCACAGCCTCCTTCTTCTAGAGCGTCTGCAAGATCTTTTTCCCTAAAAAAACAATAACGATATGCAATGTGTTTATTAAAATGAATTATACAATATTTTTCATTGCTTATCTATTAAATAGATGTAGACTGGAGGCTACTATCAGGCAAAATCCACACATATGTAAAGCTATATTATAAGACAACTTGCCAATTACTGAAAATAAATGTTTGCAAAATGTTATTTATTCCTTTATTTTTAAAACTGCTTAATTGAATTCCATTCAATTTACATATGAGAAAAAAAATCAGTTCAGGGCATTTTTTTTTTGTTTTCGTGAAGTGGCAATGTTGCAAAATGTATCATAAAAATGCAAATTTAGTTGTTAGTTTACCACTTAAGAGATACATGGCAAATTTACACACCCGCGTGCTCTCTCTCTCTCTCTCTCTGCATTCAATGCAAACACTACACCTAAATTAGATGGCCGAGTTCTTTTAAGTAAAATATTAGATGGCCAAGGATCAGAAAACTTATTTCAAAGGTATAGAATAGTCAGCTTTTAACCCCATCTTTCCCTGAAATCTCTCCCTTTTCCCTTTTAGTCAAACTCAGGTTTACTTAACTATAAAGTTCTACTACCAGGGACATGTGCACAAGACTGAATTAAAACATACAAAAATGTTAGTAATAGTGTAGAAAGTAGCAAAATACATAAATTCACAAGGCAGTCAAACAGTGATGACACTTTAAGTTGCCATAGTAAGACAACAAAAGTTAATAAGCATCATAGATAAGGTACGCTTTCAGAAATGATTACTTTACAATCTCTCCGATAGCTTCGGCAGACTGTTTCAATGGTTCCATGCTGTCAACAATGAGAGAACCACATCTGATGATTTCAGGAATTTCAATATCACGTAGCAGAGCAGTGGCAAAACACCAGGTTCACTGGAAAAATAGCAATGGCAGTGACACATAGGTCCCGTAGGCGAAACTTCTCCCTTACTGTATTCTCTTAACTATTCCCTACTAGTTCTGACACATGCCTTAAAAAAGGCTTTGCTTCATACACCTGAGGAGTTAAACACACAGTCGGGAGGTTTATAGTCAGAGCAAAACATAGAATGTGATTGTTTATTCAGGACAGATATTCAAGTATGAAGATGCATCCCTTGTGAACAACACGTCTATTTATACATGTGTTAAAGTGTTATCAGTACAATTCTCAATTAGTCCACGTTACTTACTATGTAGTCAATTCCAAATACCCATGGAAAAAGAATGTCAGCTGCTGAGCTCTGCCTGCTTCTTTAATTTGCATATATCCACAACTAACTCCTTGATATAAAGCTTCTCAAGTTTGGTCTTCTGAAAGCTTAACACGCAAATTTCTGATTTTCTAGATATCACCCTTTTTGATAAACAGATTAGAATCTTAATCCTTTAAGAATGTATGCATATACTTAACAATAAGCAGAAAGCTAGCCTTACTTAAGACTTCTCAAAGTATTTACAAGTTTGCAGAGTAAGAATTTTCCTTGCATTGTATCAGGCAGTTTCTTAGCCAGTACTTTTTGGTAGCACTTTAAATAGTATTTCAAATATACACTGGGGCACAACTAATAGTCTGTTTTCTTCAAGTAACTTTGCGAATTTGGATGAAAGAAAGTACAGGTTACAAAGAGACTGACTTGCCTTGTTTTCTAATATTTTTAGTATTAAAAAAAAATCCCAGAGCCCACTTATTATAGAACTACAGGCTGCACAGGTGAATATCCCCCTCCTGAGACAGAGATGGGGGTGGAAAAAATACACAAGCACAGTTGCACACCCATCACATATCCTCTTGTCCGATTGTATACATAACAATCAATGCTGGAAAAATTAAAATCACCAAATCAGTTCACCCTGAATAAAAATCAAATATTCCCAGGACATTTAGACAAAGAGACCTAGCACTCAGCAGAACTGCATGAACTCTGGGATGATCTAACTTCAACAGAAGCCAACATCAAACACCAGCTGAAGAGAGCTAGATGCTCTTAGTTACATTACAGGTTTCTGTGCACACTATGTATGACAAACAGACTAGAGAGCAACAGCTAGCCCTTGAATTATAGCACACAAAACACGGTTAGTTGCTACAATATATTACCCAAGTATTAAATAGGCACGTGGAAATGAATGCAACAACTGCATGCATGTTGTATTTCAGGTGGAAAGGCATTAAATTGCAATACTTAAATTTGGTTTCTATGTCCTCCAAAGAAAATTATTTTGGGGAAAAAAAAAGTAATTTAATATATATGAACAACACTTAAAAACACATCTACACAAATTACAAAAACACACCTGGCAAAGAATATTTCACAGATCCATGAGTACTAATTCTACCAGTTCTTGTACCTAATATTCACAGCTTAAGAAGCTGTGCATGGGTTAACATCAAGATCAACTTCAACATGTTATCTGCAAATGCGTGCTTCCTCTGTTTCTTTGATAATATATTACTATGTGCAAAATCTTCTTCATTAGTACTGTCATCCGCACTTTGTACACTGTGAAGATGACAGGCAAATGATAGCTTTACTACTTCACTTTAAAAAGTAAGAATCTGATATGCTCATCTCCCACATGGAGAGATGTGATGCGTTACCACATTGAGTTAAATGAAATAACAGCGGGGGGGGGAAGAATTGCATTATTCTATTTATCATTTAATTAGCTATTCTTTTCCCCCATCAACTCCCAAGACTGTTCACAGGCTAGAAGTGAGGACTTCTCAAAGATTAAGAAAAATTATTTTCTAATAAATATTCTATTCACTCTAACTTGCAGAGTACCATGAAAGTAATTTTGATATTTTAACACATGTCCACCGGCTGTGTTTTACCTTATTTCAGTCTGTGCTATAAATGTTCCAGCAAACTGCTAGCAATCTGTATCCTTGTCTTTCATGAGTGAAGATCAGCTAGGAAGTTTTCTGTTCATATGGACAACCACTATTTTACTTACTTTGGAAAGAATGCAGCACTTCTCTTTATAGGCAAACTCCTCCAGACCTGAACATCCTTCTTTCTGCTCTGCCATGGCTCTAATGCCTAATTCTAGACGCTATTCTAAATTTTGGTTAGATGTGTACAATTCCAGCCTACACCCAAGCCACGGCCTGAAAGGTTAATTCTCACAAGACATACTGTTCTAAATGTCATAATGCACAATATTGCTATTAGTGTGTATGGAGTAATATTCCATCTGTATTTATCTGAATAGCTAAAAAGAAATATTTAATAAACAAGGTCTGACAGATTTTTCTCATTTTTAAATCAAAACTGTTGATAAACGCCCTGTATTTACTAAAGAAAAAGCTGACAATTTCATCTTTCAATAACCCTATACAGTAAGTTTGGGGAGGGGGAGTGTTGGGGGTTTTTTTTGTGTGGTTTTTGTTTGTTTGTTTGTTTAAATTGTATTGTACAGTGGCAATTTTCCCTGGTTTTTGTTAAACAAAACACCAAGCAGTCAGTACAAATGTTGAGGGGTTTAACTCATCATTAGTTTGTGCCCCCCGCAAATCACTTGCACCAGCACTGCATGTCAAGTTGACACAGGAAAAATAAAAAGGGCATTTTATGTTAATAAGCATGTCTAGATTCTACATACTCAAGGTGCTATCACAGTCTCTGAACACAAAATTACATCTGCCTTTGAATCCCTCTAAGGAACTGCATAGAGGACAAGGAATCAGCACTGCCGGTTTTGTTCCCAACAGAGTTCAGGTGTACATATGCACCATTTTATGTTTCAGCCAAGTTTTTTTTAAACATGAAATGTTATTGCACAATCCTATACACTTCAAAACTGTGATAATGTAGTAATTTACACAAAAAAGCTCATTCAAAAGATACGTATTATACTGAGAAAAACAACTGTTCAACAGCACTCAGACATGTATACAAGACAACAGTTTAAATCAATAAATGAAAAAGAAAATATTTCACTGAAACTGGCTTTAAAAGAAAAAAACAAAACACAACAACCAAAACACAACAACAAAAACAAAAAGCCATGTGAAGTTTCAAAACAAGCAATAAGGAATACAATTTTATGTTATTCACAGGGTACAGCTCTAGTAACAGGATGTATTCTGGCGTATTAACGTAGCATTTAAGCATAAACCTCTTGAACTGTTCCCATAAAGACTTACAAAATCTCTCCTAATGAATGCCTTCAAGTTTGCCTTTTCTAGTAGTACCAGCATACCAAATTTACCATAGTTACATTTAGAAGCTGCCAGTCAGAATAGCAACAACGCAGGCTGCGCCTTGAAATGTGTCTGGAAATCGCACTTGTGCCTCATTCTTAACCAGGAATTTTAGCAGTTTGTCGTGATCTGGGAGATTGTAATATTCTTTCAACGTTAGTAGTGAAAGAGGTTTGAAGTATTTTTTAAGAGATATTTCAACATGGTTCTTATTCAATGTCCAGGGTTATATTTCAAAGTGTCAAGACCGCACAGTCAATGAGTCTGTCCTTAACTTTGTAATTATATGTCCCAACAGTCAGGTCTGCGTTTACAAATAATTCTTATGCAACACTGTACCTATAGAAAGTGCTTCATAAATTTTGAAGCTGTAATTAAAAGCAAAAAAAGGCTAAAAAAACTACACCAATTCATTTTCACTTGCTAGTAAATGATACTTAGTTGTTCTACCCAAGAGCTGTATTTGTAGAACCAAGTTAGGCAAGAACAGATACCAGCTACACCTGCATGTGTGTCAGTTCTGGCTTCTTTACAGCGAGATAACTAAGCGCAAAGAAGGCTGAGCATAGTTAGCAAGAAACTTTGAATCCGCCACATAAAATAAAGCCTAGAAGCAAAAACATCAGATTGGAAATGATCATAAAAAGCAGGTCTGTAAGATAATTGTTTGAAAAGCATGTACGTGGAAAGGACAAAGAGCAACGCTGTGGCACAGAGCCACAGAAAGAAAAGAAATCACATGCAACGCAGAAGCACAAAGAGAAAAACAAAGTAAAGATGCACAGGAATGGAGATGTGGGATGCAGTAAGAATAGCTTCAGCGTTTAAACACAACGTTTATTTAAGGCTCAGCAATCTTAAGTGAATACGCATGCAACAAATACTAAAATCACATCACTGTTACCATCAAAATGATCCTACACACACTCCAGAAATAGTCTCTATTCTTGTCCTAGAGCTTCAATGTAAAATCCATTATAAGTAATAGCTGCACTAGAGGAGGGTAGAGAGCAAAATCATTCGGAAAACAAGCCAGGACCTATTGCTGTCACCTGTGCTTGAGTAGGTACGCAGAGAAAGGGGAAGCTGAACTAAACAAAGCAACTCCACTCCAGGCAGACAGGCGCGCACACATCGAGCAGCTCCTACCGCATATTAAAGCTGTCATTTTAAACTGGAGCAACCGCCTCGCTCCAGACTGGGCACGGCCAGAGGCCGCCCCGTCTCGCCCTTGCTTTACCGGCGTCGCTTCCTCTTTCGGGACCCAGGAGCTGCCGAGCGACCGGTGGCGTTTGCCCCGGGGCTCGCCCCAGGCTCCCACCGCGCTGGGGCCTTGCCGGGCCCGGA
>NW_009204484.1:0-25617 GCF_000690835.1 Fulmarus glacialis
CTCCCGCCCAACTTGGTATCGTCTGCAAATAGAATGAATATAGGCTCTTAGGAAATTTATCACATTTTGTTGGAAATACTGCTGAAGTAGTGCCTTGTAGAACAGAACAGTATTTGCTTCTCTTTTTTCCTTGGTGATCTTTGATCAGATTAGTATTGCCCATCTCAAATAAGTTAAAACTTTTCAAGGCTCAGACAGTAGACGTGGGAATTATTCTACCAGAATTTCAGCTTGAGCCTCTTTCTGAGATTCATCTGCTGGAGGTCATTCAGGCATGTGCCCCATGGTCACAGCTTCCCATGTGCACCAGAGATGTTCTCCAGTGAGTGTCCCCATAGTCTGTACATGACCTACAGAGCAAAGAGAGCATCGCACCCAACAGCGAGGGAGCTGCTGGAGCCAAAGCGGTGACAAAGCTGAATCATCTCTCACATGGAGAGTGTATTCTGTTCACCTTTAAATACCACGTAGAGCTGGATAAAAAGGGTAAATACCTATCACAGGATCTTTGGAAGTTCAGGTTTGAAGAAAGTTGTGAAGGCCCTGCTGCCGGCTGGTTTCAGCCAGCAAGTGAAGTAGGCTCTATGAAAATTAATCAAATTGCAAAGTTATTTTCCTTGTCCCATGTTCAGTACAAGCAAAGAGGCCTCAATGAATGGGCGTAATCCCATCTTCTCAGCTCCACTTTGGTGTGGTAGAAGAATTCAAGCTAAAAAAGGAGGCAAAATCAAGCTAAAAAGATGACAGAGAAGAGACACCAGAGAGCAAGTGGTGTCATTTTCAAAAAACCTAAATAGCTAATGCACAAGATTAGTTTCTGAGTCCCCTAGTTTTACAGTCGTAGTGGGAACATAACTGTTAGTCAAAAACGTGTGATTTCAACAAAACGTAAGCCTAAATTAAGTTTTATGGTGTCATTACTGTCATAACATGAAAATATTTTTGGTTTCGTTACAGATCACACATAGTTCTACTCACTGTTTCTAACTGTCAGAAAAAAAGCTTCCCGTAGGCATCGGTTCCTCTGTTTATTGAGGAGAAATTGCACCCCCGTTGCTTTAGATAACCACGGCTGGATAATCAAATACCCCAATGTCATAGCACTTGCAGAGGCACAATTTTCAAAATGAGGTGCACCCTCAAGGCATACAGGGCCAGATCCAGATTACCTCAAATTGTGAGGAAGAGGAATTGCGGGTGTATGTCCAAGAGTCGTGGCCCCAGCATCACTTAACCTGGTTCCTACATTTCACTGTTTATGTCCACACCACTCCAAAATATGGGATAGTTTTTTTCCCAAATACACTGCTCAAAAAAAATTTCAACATAAGTTATTCCAGTTCAACAAAGTTACAAATAGCTGAAAACAGGGTCTTAGAATGGGTCTTAGAACAGGAGTGCAGCCTGCTCCACTCCCAACAGGAGCCCATCACTGCTCTGTGCTGGGCTCTGGGCTCCTCCCTTTTTTTTTCTCCACACATACTTGGTTCCCTGGGAAACTGTTTTCCAGACATAAAACAAGCAAATAAACTAACGCTCCCAAGCCACAGTACTTGTAAGTGTGCCCTGCAATAATCAAACCATTTCCAATTAAGTAACTGTGATACACGAAGAAACACTTAGGGTGCTCCGCTACCACCAAGCTGGCCTCTTCCGCAACGCTCTTTAGTAAGGCAAACAATTTAAATATGATTTCACCTAACTATAGGTTAATGGACATTCGTTTCAAAATGATATTGTGTTTGTAGGGCAAATTTGTCTCCTGTTGTTTATCTCTGGACTTACAGAGCCATTTCTTTCACATTCACAGTACCCGTCTAACAGCTACTATTCAGTACTTCAGACAGGAATTTCTAAGAGCCAGAATGTATCATTTTTTAGGGAGTTTTTCAAAGATGAAAAAGGGAAAGTTATGGGCAGAAAAGAAGATGTGATATACAGTTAGTATGGCAAAGCTTCCTGGAATGGTATTTTTGGTAGGAGTGAAGACTTTTGGCTATATGGTTTAATCTTATTTAATGATTTTTTCCACAACCTCCGTTCTACAGCCTGCCTTTGCCTCTGCCAGTCATTTAATGCCATGGTGTTATTTGGAAGTAAAGACTCACAGGATTTTCTGCACTGGGCAATAAGTGCACAAGACTTGCTGGCCTTATTCGTAAGCCTCTAGATGTTCTGACAACATGAGGTTGTCAGAATTAACTGGCCCTATATGTGGCATTATGAAATAAGACGCTCAGCTACATACTCAAAGGGGGCTTATAAGAAGGATGGGGACAGACTTTTTAGCAGGGCCTGTTGCGACAGGACAAGGGGGAATGGTTTTAAATTAAGGGAGGGTAGATTTAGACTAGATATAAGGAAGACATTTTTTACAGTGAGGGTGGTGAAACACTGGCACAGGTTGCCCAGAGAGGTGGCAGATGCCCCATCCCTGGAAACATTCAAGGTCAAGTTGGACAGGGCTCTGAGCAACCTGGTCTAGTTGAAGATGTCCCTGCCCATGGCAGCGGGGTTGGACTAGATGACCTTTAAAGGTCCCTTCCAACCCAAACTATTCTATGATTCTATGATTCTATGACGAAGTAAGTTAGCATGGATCGACGTACAGGTAATGAAGTTCCTGTCAGTAACATATGGACATGCATGACAGAAAAGGCCGGTGGCTTTCCTGCAAAGATACATTTCATGCACAAAGCGGCAGACTTTTACAGTGCAAAAAATGTCTGGGGTAATAAGAATACTTAAATGATAGCAATCATACTCTTAGATTAAAAGCGTATCTAGCCACATAACAGTGCAGTAACCTGCAGTGGCTGCCAAGGGTGGTCAGCAGGCGCAGGAGCTGGGCATGCCCCGGAGCACACTGGCACGTTCATCCACAGCTCCTGCCCAGCTAAAACGATTCAAGGGAAGAGACCATTGCAGTGGCTCTCGAGTGTCACTCCAGCAGGGTTATTCAAGCTGTGTGCCCTGCCCTTTGTCAATACGAAGCAAATGATAAGCAGGTAGGGAGGTGGAGCTCTATCCACAGAGATATTTTTTTCTAAGCGGGTTGGATCTATTCATACCCAGTATCTTTGTTTTGCAATATCTAAATTGTTTGCTGAAAGGTTATATTCTAGCTAAACTTATTACTCAGGTCACCCCAACCATTTTTACAACTGCTACTATGGTAACATTAATTTATTAGAAAGGATATTTCCTTCTCTTTTCAATCTTCATACACCAGTAACACAGTTCATGCCCTCAGCTTTCCTAAGTAGTAATCAAAAGGCACCAGAACAGTGTTGTTTGTTTGGGGTTTGTTTCTATTCATTGATAAAGCACTGTAGTAAAGATGAGCAAAAAGTATAAGCTCTAAGATTTTACTTATAGAAAAAAAACAAAACAAAGCCAGGATATTTGGGGGAATATATGGGGGATATTTTAGAAGATACTTTTGTACATATGGCAGATCCAAGTTCAAAACATCAAGTTACTGGTTCTACATAAACTACACAAGCTTCATAATGTTAGTTGCAAATAGGGAGGACTCCAAATGCTGATCCACCCTGTCTCAGCAATGTTCCTTATTCCAGGCAGTGGGTAACGCCGAATTTGTGAGCACCTTCACCCACCTGAAGCACTGTGCCTGCACCGTCCTGACGCCATTTCATTTTCTCTCACTGCTCTGCCCCCAGCCCGGGTTGCCCTGCCCTGTTCTCCCTGTGTGTGCGGAGGTGGCTCACGGGGTCCGAGCCATCCCGCTGGCCCCGCCGGTCCCCGGTCCCCTTGGCCCTTCTGCCTGGGGGTGGGGCTCTCGCCCGACCCCACTGCTGCTCCCCAACGTCACACCCTGGCTGGGGTTTTGCTCTTCGCCCGGGAGATCTGACAGCAAAACCCCCCTTCCAGCCCAAAAGCTGCCCCTTGTCCCTTCTCCCCTTCTCCCTTCGCCCCTTCTCCCCTTCTCTCCCTTGTCCCCCTTCTCTCTCTCCCTGACGGTGATTTCACACCCACAGGTTGTTCAAACTCTGTATTCTGCCTTAAAACAAAGCCTGTCTGAACACTGCCTCTTGGTTTCTTTTTCCCTTCCCCTCCCCCGCTCCTTTTTATGCTTCTAAAGTCAGCAGGGCAAGAATTGTTTTTCCTCAAAGGGCTCATATTTCACTGCAGGTAATTCAATCCAATCAATGCTGATGAAGAAACCCTTAACGCCAAGCCATATTCAGCAGCCGTGCACTAATACACTTTGAACTGGTAATTCTTTTTAGATGAAGTCACTGCCTCAAAGCATATTTCTAGATTACTTATAAATTATGAGTGCAAATGGGACAACTTTCTGGCATTTTTGCAGTCACATAAGAACATCTATGCTGTTTATTCACAGCTGTCTTTTTGCTTCTCTCCATCTGAACCAAAGCACCAGATTAGAAGGCTAAGCAGTGTCACAAGATATGAAATAACCAAGTGTTCCTGAATTAAATATCTCCTGGAAAAAAAAAAATTGATTCGAGTAATTAAGGCAGCTCACCATCTCAAGTAATTAAGGCAGTTCCCCATCCTATTTAACACTTCTTCCTTCACGCTGCTTCACTGCCCAAGGAACGGTGTTGACATTTACCAATCTCGGGATTGAAGTCTGGTTGGCAATTTGAATTCCCTAAAGTTTGAAGGGTTATTTAGTTTTATGATTTGGAGCTGATCCTCTATCAAAAACACATTTCCAGATTTTCAGAAAGCAGCAAAAGGTGAAGCTGAGCCGCAGACAAAGCAGCCTGATTTTCAGAGTTTCAGAACTCAAATCACTTTGAAATTATCAAGCAAACAAACTTGACCAAAGATGATAATGGCCAAATAAAAATGCCTACTTTGTGCCAATCCTAAATGAAATATATTCTGGTCCCCTCAGCAAAAATGAGAATAGCAAAACAAAAATCACGTATCCATGCTACTAAACAGGAAAAAAACTTTTCTTTTTTATGGAACATTTTGTTCTGAATTTATCAGTCAAATATGTTTTGATTTCTCTGAAACTCCTTCCTCGTCTTTTTTTTTTTTTCCCCCAACTGAAATTAATTTTTGATTTAAAAAAACAAAAACAACAACAAAACCCCAAAACTAATGTCATGAAAAACAGCATCCACCACAGATCTTTGGCTAAGTTGGATCCAGTGGGAGGCAGCTGTGAAGGTGGCAGAGCCCAGAAGAGCTGGCAGGTCTTCAGTGGCAGCCTCCTCCGAGCACAGGAGTGGCCCATACTGATGCAGGAGAACAGGTAGCTCTATCAGAAGCCTGGCGAAGCAAGGACCCCATGACTGAGCTCCAATGCCAAAAAGATGGTGTGTACAGCGGATGAAAGTGGAGCCACGGTAAAAATGAGGTATAGAAAAAAATACAGGCCCACAATACAGGGATGGTGTTAGGAAGGCTCAAGCTCAGCTTGAGTTGAAACTAGCAAAGGGTGTCAGGGGCTATAGGAAGAATTTCTTCTCCTACCTTCACAGTAAAAGAAAAACAAGGAAAATGTAGGCCTGTAGCTGAGGTGAGCAATCTAGACATAGACAAGACTGAGGTGCTCAATACCTTCTTTGCCTTGGTCTGGACTGAGAAGGTCTACCAGGCTCTTGTGCCCACAGACAAGGTCCAAGGAGGAGGGGAAAAGTTGAGTCAGGGATCCCTTGAGAAATCTTGACCTGCAGAAGTCCATGGGGCTGGTGGGCTGCATGTGAGGGTGCAGAGGGACCAGCTGGTGTCAGTGCGAAGCCATTCTCTGTCATCTTTGAAAGGTTGTGGAAACCAGGAGAGGTCCTTAATTACTCACCATACATTAGGTTGTGCCTGCAATACTATATTTGCCCCCCCGTACAAGAAGATATTGATAGACCTGTTCAAATCCAGTGGAGATGGTCAGGGGATGGGAACTGTGAGGAGGGGCTGGGGGATGTGGGCTTGCCCAGCCAGGAGAAGGGGCAACTTTCCTGCACCTAACAGCAGCCTGCCTGTACCTACGGGGAGGTTACCCAGAAGAAGGAGCCAGGCTCTTTAAGGAGATGTCTGGTCATGAGTTGGAAGAGAGGATATTTTGACTGGCTGTAAGGAAGAAATTATTTCACTGAGTATATTTAAGGACCGGCGTAGTTTCCCAGAGAGTCTGTGAAGTCTCTCTCCTAGGAGTTTTTCAGTACTGGGCTAGACAAATCCTTGAGCAACTTGGTTAAATTTGGTGCTGATTCTGCTTTGTGCATCAAGTTGGACTATATGCTTTCCCAAGCTTCCTTGCAAACTAAATGATTTTATGAAATCAAACCTCAGTAAATCCATCTTATAGTTTATAAAAATGTATTAACATTAACTGGGTGACTGAAGGCTACATTTTGACCCAGGTGCGAGCTTCAAATGCCTCCTTTCCCTGGAACCAGATGAAGCGTCTAATTGCACCGGTCAGACTGATTTCAGGAGCAAGGTTTCTTTTCACTTTAAAACGATGGGGCCTGACTAAATCAGCATTTCAGTACTGATTTTGGGAAACATACAAACATAATTAGGTTATGTGGCCCATTGTGATCTATATATACATATATGTGACCTATATTTACATATATGTGAGCTATATATGTTTGTATTTGTTCCCAAGTGCAAGGGCTGAAAACAATGGGATTAAGGGGTTGCATAGGACCAAGTGCTACTGTATTTCCAAAATCAAGGAACATGGAGCATCTCTTGCGTGTGACAGATAGATCTACAGACAAAACCTCACATAGAAATCACATCCCAGTGCATAGAGATGTCGGAGAAAAGAATTTCGTTTCCTGAGAGGGAGGCATAGGAGCGGGCTGTCCTGCAGAGCAAGTCCTAGTGCACCTACTGCCTGCTGCTGAAACGGTGCATCTTTCCACAGGGGTTTCAGGGGTGGACCATCTATCTCAGTTATTCTCTGCTGGTGCATAGTGCCTGAGGAGTGCTGGCTGTCGCAGTAGTTAGAAGACTGTGCTCACTGCCTGCAGATGTAACAGATTTAAAAACCATATACTCTGGTAGTATAAACAAAGCCTATGCACTCCTGTTACAAAAGGAATTGCTTTCTTGCTCAGCTAGGCATCTGCACAATGGAAGTAACACAGACTCTCAAAACTTCACAAGATGTTTTGCCAGATGTTTCCAGAAGCATTGGGTGCTCCATGTGAGGAAACGTGCTCCCTTCTTCTGGTCAGTGCTAGCGGGAGAGCAGTGAGGCTCTCCCTGTGGCAGGCACTCCAGTACAGCTCACCCGGGCACCCTGCCCAGCCCCAGGCACAGTCCCCTGCTCCAAGGAGCTCTCTGCTGCTAAGAGCACGAAAAGCTTCCTGCTATTACCACCTCCAGCAGAAGTCAAGGACCGTCAGAGCCCACGGGAGCAGCTGCCTGGCAGAAACCTCCTTCCACAGGAGCTGAGCAATTATTAAACACTTTTCCTCTCTGTGACTTTCATCAGTTCAACAGAATACAGCTTAACCAGCCTCCATTCTCAGCATTTTCTGCTTCATAAAAATTTAGAAAAAGAGGTTTAGTCATCCTCAAACATTCATTGTCAGGTGCACACCAACTACACTTCCATATTTATTTAAATGTAAGAATGCATGTCTTGTCTTCCTTCTGCCCCATTTGGTGAAGGTATCAGATACACAGCTGGCACTATCGGTCATGGAAAACCTCGAAGCTTACCCCGTGCACACACACTGGAAACACACATCCTAGGTACTTTGGCCTTCTTGATTAAAAATTCAGTTGTTTGGCCAGAAAAAATTAATTCCTACTATATAATTTTTTTTGTTTTAAACAGCTGAAATACAGAAGGGCATATACTCTATGCGAGAGCAGGACGGTAAACCAGTAAGGAAAATGCTATGGTTTCCCAAACACCTATTTTGAGCTTTCTCTTGTTTCCTCTTTGCATAAATGACCTGCTATGTACCTTCCTCATCTGTACAATCAGTTCCTGAAACCTTTAATCCATTTTTACTTAATTGGTTGGTTTAGATAAGCTCTCCTTGCATACAAGTCAGAGTTCAGTGCATAAGCTTTTGTTAGTAACCCCTTCAAAAACATTAACCCCATCCTTAACCCTACTTGTCTCCCCAGCTGCTGCCCAACGCTTCCTTCTACCATCCAGCTCACCAAAAGTGATGCTCACTGTCTCCACCTCACCTTTTTTATTTTCTTTTTTTTCCTCTCACTACATCCTCCACTTCCTTTGATCAAGTTGCCCTTGGACTCAGCCTGAAAGCTTTCTGGCAAAAGTGCCTAGTGATCTCTATCTTCATCTTTTCCACCTTGTTGATGTCTGCCTCTGATACTTCTTTGCCCTGGTTCTTCTTCCACAGTTTGTAATGCTTTTTCCATTGCCACCCTCTGAAGGTCCTTTTCCCCTCACTCCAGCCTCTTCTACAGTACTCCCCATCTTCAACAGTGTACTTCTCAAATACAGAAATAATAAGCACCTTTTATAAAGGCTCTGACAGAAAGAGTTTGTTCCTTCTGTCCAAATTAAAACTCTAGAGTGCATCTTTGGTGGAATCTTGCAAAAGCCTAAGCTAGCATCTCAAAGTGGTCAAAATCAAGCTCTTGATCTCCACTCCTTTCCAAAATGATTTGTTCATTTATGTGGATAACGCTGCCACTTTTTTTCTGACATTCAGGCTTACACATTTCTGATCTCCACTTCTCTAGATCACCAAATCCAGTTTTCATCCAAGTCTTGCACATTTTTCTTGCTTAATGTGTCCAACATGGTCTTTAGCATTATCCAGTGAAAACAGTCATGGAAACTCTCCTTATCCTGGGGTCTTCGCTACTACCCCATCTCCTTCTCTAGGCTTTATAAATGTACCTTTGCTCCTGCATTCAGCATTCTGCAGTTACAGTCACCTGAATCATTTCCCTGATCACTTCTATGCCACCACTGAGCAACTCACTTTCCCTCTTGAGTTCCCTCCACTGATTCCCTCCAAGATATTGCAGGCTAATGGTGGCTATTTATGCTTTCAAGGAAAGTTAAGTTTCTTCACATATTATGAGCACCAGGTGCTCTCATCTCAAATCAGGAACTGGTACAGCTTCGGCGTTCCATTTGCTAGGCTTTTAAATGAGCATTTTCATCCTTTCTCCCACATTGTACTGAATGCTGGAGACATACAACTATTAGTCTCCATGGCCACTTCCAAATCCTCCTCAAAATTCTCAGTTACAGAATTTGAGAAAAAACCTGAGAACATTTTGTTTGCCAGCATGCGGAGACAAAGACCTTCGCATTCCTCCCTAACACTCTATATCTGTTCCAGGGTTTGATTGCTACACCCCAGCCGGGAGTTCCCTGGTGCAACAACCGACTTCTGTTAAATGCTGAACAAGGTTTAATGCGGCATAGTCCTAATCCCTGGTGTGAGTTCCTGGGTGCTATGTTAACGTCAATACAATATGACAAGAACTGTGGCATACCGTGATCAGTGGGGGATTACTGAGTATAGACCAAGAACTAGACCATGACTGGTATTTGTATGCAAACAGAAAAAGTGTTTTACATATCTTTCCTTGTGTTTCTTCATCCCCACCTGCAAGAATGGCTCCAGTCTGCCAAGCTGGCAGCAATAATTTCATCTGCTGATGCTCATGTTCATAAATCACACCAAACCACCTGTGGCAGGAGGCTAGCCTTGCTTCCAAGCAGAACCAGCACAAGAGCAGCAGCCCAGCCTCGCTGAGGGTGGCAGCCGAGCTGTGTCCCAAGGCAGCCACTCTCTTGGGTGGTCCCTGAGCCACCAGTGGTCCAAAGAAAAAGTAATCTGTGAAATTACAGCAATAAAACACACAGACCCAGACCTTGACAATTCCCATATGTGTGAGTGAGTAAACAGAACAAATGTGAGGGAGAGAAGATAGATAAAATAAAAGTAAATGGAAGTGGAAAATTTTGCTTCATAGATGTGGACAACTGTGAACAGTCTGCTTGATGCAGTGTTTGGAAGTTTCCTAAAAGTTAGATTGTTCTTTTTTGAGAAAGACTGAAAGATGCTGCTCTGTGGAACTATCTCAAAGGACTAAACTGTACTTGTGCCTGTAAGCATTTGTTAACCAAGGTTTCATGGCAAAGTAATACTAACCACTTGAAGCTTGATAAATGACATGCAAAGATCTGCCCTTACTCCTGTGGTCAATGAATCTGAACACAACCATTTCTTATTACACAGGGCTTGGTCCCGCTCCTCCAGAAGTTAATGAGACTTTTCCTTACTGTTTTCAAAGAAAGAAGGGTCAGCTTTTGTAACTGATCTTAATATTCATTTATAAAGAAGAAATAACTTCAAAAAGCTACTGTTTATTTACAATGAATGTATGTGAAATACTATAAACTAATGTATGTGGCTTTAAAGTTTGAGGTATGAGATAAACAAAGTGACACAGAAAATTGGCACACTAGGTATTCTCAAACTCCTGTTTAGATTATCCAAGGAAAAGTGAAATCAGGCTGTCACTCTGTCCTTTACAGCTGATGGAGTCTTCAAAGGCCAGCACACATGGTGGGCCTTCAACGTTTAAAATAAAAAGAATCTGAAGCACCAGTGTGGCAGTTCAAACTATGTTAACATTTTAGCAAGCTATAAATCAGCAAAAAAACTTGTGTGCTGCATTATTTTATACCTAAGCTCAGACTGAGGAGGAGAAAAAAATTTCCATGTGTCTGTTATGATTATGAGACCAAGATATTATTCAATCACCCAATTTCATCTACTTTTTTTTTTTTCTCTAATGTGCATCTCTTTCACAAGTGCTGATGACTAGATCAAAACAAATGATCTGACGCATTGGCAAATATGATGGGTTTATGAAGGTCACATATCTGATCTGGAGCAGATCAGATCATCAGCATATCCAGCAGGTCACCATGGCCTCATAAATGTGAATGATCATTCGGATACCAAGCAACAAGGATTGACTAATGCCTGAATGCCTGCTGGTTGTTACTAACTCTTCTCTTAGCTCCAGCCATGCAATATTCAGTCCTCATGGTGAGCCTTTTAAATGACAAATTTTAGGGCTCATGCTACTTTCCCCAGAGTCAAAAGACTCAGTGTTAAACTATCACAATGAAGACTGTATGAGAGCAGCAAAATTCATGTTGCAAATGTCTGGCTGCTTTCCATTTTGTTCTCTCACACAGCACTTTCCACTCCATTTTTCCCTCTCAGAAGTCGCTTGGAGCAGCACTGGCTCCTAAGACCAGCGCGAAGGAGCTGCTTCAGCACAGAAAGGCTTTTGTCGGTCCTCCACAGGCTGGCCAGAACACGCACCGGAGACAGAGACCAGCTTCGCTGTGGCTGGAGGGACTGCATCTCCCACTTACAGCAGCCAAAAGAGTAAACAGAGCGGCCTTTGTCACCCCAGGCAACTTCTGTTGGTATGTAAACATCTCATCTTGCTGGTTCCTTCCTTCCCTCGCTAGGCCTCAGACTGCAGAAGTCAGCCAGTATTCAGAGTTCAAATGAACAGCAGAAGCCCCTCCAGTCAGCTAAGTGGGTGTTTCAGCCTGTAAGAACCTCAGCCCAACGCTAATTCACCCTTTGGAAAGCCAGAAAACATTTCTCAGCTGATTCTGTGGAGGATGGCTCCTGGTCAAATACCTCAACAACTTGAGCAGAAAAACATGCAGAGATGACTTCCACCTTGGTAACGAAGCCGGACAGGACTGCAAGGCTCTCCTGTGCACGGCTCGGGTGTGCTGGTCTGGCTGGGCAGCTGGAGGCTGCAACCAGGAGAGGATTAAAGCTTTTCAGCTGACATTTTTTCATCCCAAATTTTCATAGTTCAGAGAGAGCCTTAGAGCTGTTGATAAGTGTGCTTGAATTCAACCAGCGCTGGCAGATCTTCAAGGTGCTGTGCTCTGACGGGTCCTGGGAAGCTTGCTAGATGGTCAGAATCACCCCTCAGAAAGCAGCTGTCTGGATGCCAAGTTTTACTGGGCAATACGTTTGTTTGCTGGAATTGCTAAACCTTCACTTTCAACAGCGGTACCATTTGCAGCCAGGCGGCTGTCTGTCTAACAGTAGATCAAAATCACAGGACTGGCAGAATTGTTCCCGTATGTCAAAGGATTACAGTAATTCCATCAAATATAGGACCACATTTTCAAACCTGAATCAGCTGCTCCATAATAACAGAAGCCAATAGCTCTGCTACTGTCACAAAATATGTATCAGAACTCACTGGCCTTAGAAGTTTACAAGTAGCATTTTCTAAGCATGGCTTCTTTAAATTAAAACATCTTACATTTTCCCAGGCAACTTCTGTCATTCTTATAATTCACCACATGCTGCTTCAGGCTAGTTTATCTCTCTAGTTTGAGACATTCTGTGGGCTGACTACCTTAAAATAAGCTGTGAGGGAAAAAGCAGGAAATAGGTTTTACAGCTAGAAAATCACGTCAGTCAGGACTTGGGAAAGCTGATGCTCAAGACAATATGAAACTATGGTCAATATTTTGACTGCAGCATGTAAGTCTGTTTAGAGGTAGGGACAAGAAGAATATCAGTTAGATATTCTGCTATGTACAAAATGAAACAATGTTATCATCCTACCTGCCATAAGGAAAGGAAGGGAAAGGTTAAGGACAATTAGATAAATCTTAACTTTTATAAGAAGTCTTAACTTCTGCATTCTAAAATATATGCCATCATTCAACATAAATTATGGATCAAGTGCAGAATTAGATTGAAGGGTGTGCTTTATGCCAGAGATTCCATTATACAAAAATAATGGTCCTTTCCTAGCCTTAAGATCAATGAGCATTTACAGAAGTGATCCTCTGCTTGTCTCTAGGAACAAATGCTTTGTTCACAGGTACTATTCCTTTTGCTGAGTATAAAAAATGAGTTCTGCTCCCAGTACGTTAATATATTAAATGATGATTTATATGTGAGAAAGGAAATTGAGTTTCATACCAATTTAATTTTCTCTAATCCGTTCCTGCCAATAGTGGCAACCAAGAACATTTTCTCTTTTTTTAAATTTTCCTTCACCAGTTCTTAATGGGAAATCTCTGACCTGCTCCCCTGACCACTTCTCTTACTACAGCACAGTTATTCAAGCCTTTATAATTTCTAAAGAAAATTAGAAATGCATTCTTCTCCAAAACTGCTCTTGAGGCTGCACAAACCAGTCTTCAAAGCAAATGCATAAGCGTTTCTAAGGGATTTTACTTCTACAGGTCAGAATCTGGGACCAGATTTCACCAAGATTTTAATTATGACCCTTTTTGCTAGAATATATAATTGGAAATGCTCAACTTTAATTACACGAGGCCAGTGCCACCACAGTCTCACTAGTTTTGGCCATGGTGCCTGGCAAACATTTTTGCTCAATGCAGAATTAATTGTTAAACATCGGGGAGGTTTGGTTTTGGTTTTAAATGCAAAAATATGATTTTCTTCCTTGTTATAATGATAAACCCTGTAAAAAGGTAACATGGTCAAAGCCATCCTTGCTTTACCTCTGCTTCCTAGGTCTTTATTTCCCTTGTTTCCTGCTCACTGCTGTGGCAACATAAGGACTGCCCTGTGGGAGGCCCAAGGGCAGCCTGGGTTTGTAGCTAAGCACAGATGCCCACCTACCTTTAGGTACTTTAATACTGAACGCATTTGCCTGTGATGCCTTATACGGTCAGCAGAGAGGGAGACTTCCAGGGCTTGATTCTTCACTTGGCAGCCTACAACAAGCCCAGGGTAACTCCATGCCTGACTTGGTTTAAGCAGGATGGATTCAGGCCAGAACATTTGTAAAAATGACAGTAGCAGACTTCAATAGCTGAATATTTGCACTTGCTTGGAGCCTTACAATTTTTGTTTGCTTGTGATTAGGAAAAACCCTGAAATTTCACAATTTCCTTTATGAGGAAAAAAAGGAAAAAACATTTCACCAAAACATTTAATAATAGCAGTACCGAAACATTTAGTTTTGCCTAGTTTGTTAAACATAAAAATCTAGACATGCTATTGGAAAATTAGTTAATTTTTTTATACAAGTTCAAAACACAAAGGAAATTAAGTTTTTTGCACTCAAAACCTTACTGAAAATGCTTTACGAAACATTTTCATCTCTACAACTTCACGAGACATTTCTGAGCAGCTGTATTTCAGTTTTCTTTGGGCATTCTTATCTGAACTTCAACGTTAACGGACAGCATTATCCAGCTGCTCTCTTTTTCCTGGACAACTGCACTGTGGCTCTACTTTTTTATATTTTGGCTGACATGGGGATTTTTCTGAGGTCGTGAAACCTAAACAGATGAGAAAAAACTTACTGCCACGTCCTGACAGAGAAGGGGAGGGTGTAATACTGAGAAGCAGAAGCCTCAGTACATGATGGGGTGAAAGAAGTCCTGCGCGTAACGCCTGAGCAGCTTTTGCTGTTTCACGGCTTCTTCTTTTTCACCCCAGGCCTGGCATGGTACCCTGTGCATTCTGTTCAGTTTATATTCTGGATCTGTATTTTCTATTTTTGTTATTCTTTTTGTGGCTATTATTTCTTACCGTGGTCTGGTGCAGATACAGCGCAAGATTTGTTAGTGGCAGATTTAAATCTCTGAATACTCTGCAGCCTGAGGTTTTTAGGGTGCGGATAAAAAGCTTTCCAGTGAGTTCTACTTTTTAAAATGAAGACAGGAGCAAAATCTTTGCTAGTCAGCCAAAAATCCAAGGCGGTGCTTCTCCGTCATACTTCCATGTGCTGTGTGGCTTTCACTTTTAATTAATCCAGTCTGTTTGGTTTCTGTCAGAAGCCTATAAGCTTCTCTGTTAATTTGCTGATGAATCCCCTACTGAGTTATAATTATAATCTTCATTGTGATCCTTCTTACGATGACAAAGCAGATAGAATTTTGGCATCAGCATAACCTGACATCAGTAATATTGTAAACATTAGAATGAGCTCTTCTTTTCTTTTAAGTATTTTATAAACACCTTCAAAATTACAAAAACATTGTGATCATTAAACAAGTGATTGATAGGTCAGTGTTTACATTAAATTATCCCCATTGCAGTTGCTTCATGGGTGGCATATGAATAGCAGGCAATTACCATTTTCTTTATTACAGGTACTGTAGCTGTAGTCCTTACATCCAAGCAGGAACCCGTCAGGAAGAATGAGCCTTTTCAGTTTTCACCACCTCAGTGAGCTGCTGAGATCATCTCAAGCAGCTGGGATCCATTTCAGAAGACTGAAGCTGAAGATGGCTTGAATCCTTCCCCTCTCCCTCTGCAGCAGGCATTTCACGCTAACCAAAGCAAAGCTTACAATATGAGTTATGAATCAAGTCAGCTTAACTGCCTAGGAGCACCGGAGTATTTCTGGAAGATCAGAGTCAGTCCCTCTTCTGGTTTTATTAACACCCCCCTGGTGCTGGAAAGGTTTTTCTCATGTTAAGAACTAACTTACTTGGGGCTTGCGGCCTGCCCTAATCCTAATTTTTGATTCTGAGATATTTTCACCTAAGACGCGGTATTGCGCAGACAAACTGACATTTAAAGATAAATCCCTACAGAAGGAGGGAATGTACTACCATAAAATAAGATGTCATCCATCAGACTGAAAGGTGAAATTCTCGTATGGGCAGCTGCAGGGTGAAGTTTTTACTGTGCTTGTCATTACCATGACGTGAAAGGTTTACATTTCATAAATGGTAAGTAAAACAGCTATTGAATCACGGAATTGCTGAGGCTGGAAGGTACCTCCAGGGACTGTCTAGTCCAAACCCCTGCTCAACGCAGGGTCATCTGGAGCAGGTTGTCGAGGACTGTATGCAGTCAGATTTTTAATATCTCTAAGGATGGAGACACCACAAGTTTTCTAGGCAACTAGAACCAACTGACCACTCTCACAGGAAAAAAAAATTTTTCTTATATTTAAGTTGAATTTCCTGTATTTCAATTTGTGCCCATTGACTCTTGTCCTCTCATTACATACAAGCTCCTCATTTTCTAGCACAGAGAAGTGTAGCCAAGGAAACTGTGCCTATCATTACTGTTTCATAAGACATAACTGTATTTAAACATAAAATTGCATCTCTAGTCTGGAAAGTAACTGCGTAGAAGAGGCAGTGTGGATGGTGGATAGATTTCCCTAATTTTCAATACCATTCCCAGTGTTGGACATAGGCTTTTCCAAAGAATCCATGCTCCTAACTCCTAAATGTATGCTGGCCCCTGAGAACCCAAGTCTTGTAGGGTGCAGCTAAAAAACACACTAAAGAGTGCCAGGAGACAGCTCTGAGCACTGACTGCACTGGCTGCGCTGACTGACCATTAGCTAGGTCCCCAGTTTTGCCTATGCGAACTAGCTCTCGCACAGAAAATTCCCAGTCTGGTTTAGGCACAGGCCAGGGATCAGTTCCACTGAGTATTTTGGACGACCCTCCATGGCTTGGGAGCATAAAAAGGTCTGCAACATGGGTGTGAGCTGTGTGGAGCCAGCTGGCCTCAGGAGAGAAACAAACCCTTGTGCAGATGTAGCTGTGGGACTTTACACTGCTGAGCATTTTGCAACTTGACTATCTACCTTGTTCTCCTAAAAAATACTCTCCTAGGACAAGAAAAGCATGTCTAGTTCCTTTCTCTAATATAACATTTTTGTGGGTTTTAAATATGCTCAAAAACATTGGTGTTGACCTTGTGCCCAGCTATAGCTCTTCAGACTGAGTAACATACACCCACGTGATCTCTCATCATTTCTACCTACTTAACTTCACCATCATGTCTGAGACTATGCAAATATTTTCGTGTGCTGAAATCTCAGACACACCAGGCTGGATAGCACAGCTCCCAGTAGGTTGGCGCAGCCACTTTTGGAGGCTGAGATTTGATATCAAAGCTGGAGGATAAACACCATGAGGTCCTGCAGCACACAGCAACTTCCAAACAGAGACCACAGACTTACGTGGGATCCTCACCAACCTGAAACCGAGGTGGGGCACCAGCCTGGGCAGTGAGGTGTCTTGTCCACCAGCCAGGCAGGCAGCCTGGCAGGGTGCTGGGGGTGCAGGGGACATGGGGAGCTTGGCCCCATGGAGCTGGGCTGCCTCAGCAGCCAACCAGCAATGAACCAGCAGCAAACCAGCAGGTGCTGTTTGCCTGCTAGCTGGGGCTTCTGCTGGAAAGTCCACCCAGATGCAGGCTGATGCCTTGAACCCTTAGGAGATGGCTGGCGATCTGTTAGGTCCCACTACTGCAACCAGCAGGAAGGGGAGGAAGCAAGTACCCCTATTAGTCCTAACCAGGGGCTGAACAGGGCCCACACACACTTGCTGGTCAGGGGGCAAGTGGGAAGGAGGACTCCTCCCCCCTGGCATCCAGGAAAACAACGTGATCCTTTCCCACACAACACCAAATCAGAAACATCTGGTGGAAAACAGTTCTCCAAAACTGCCCAACCACAGTGACTTCAACGGGAGATAGAGAACAGCATCGCTTCGCTGCAAGGAACAATTTTCACAGAGTGAGGGTACAAATCCTTTGAATCAAGGGACACAAATAAAACATGGTGATTTATGGTGTTTTGCACAATAATATAGGTGGCTTTCTCCACTCCTAAAAAAAAAAAACACAAAACAATTTTGTACATAATGCTTATGCACAACCAGGGTGCTTCTCTGTAACACAAATTCAGCAAACCTGAAGTCCTAGCTTAGATGTCAGAAGGGGTCTGGGGACAGTGTCTCTGTACCAATCTTTTTGGAGAGGAGAAAAGAAAAGATGAAAACAGTGAAAGGTTTATTTTGACATCTTTAGTAATATTTTAAATTTGAAATGTTTTCATTTTAACTCATTAAGCTTACTGACAATTGGAAACCCACCAAATTCTTATATTTAAGGTTTTTTGGACTGCTGACGAATTAAAACCCAATATTAAGGAATCAGTTATTCAACATAAAATGCAGTCACCACAAACTATTTGCATTACAGTAGATACAACGAGTCTCACTTCGCAGTTGCCATGGGCAGCAAAACATCAGGGGCAAAATCTTTAGTGGCTCTTTATTGTGTGAGTGACTTGAGCTTGCGAGAAACCTACCTCTTCTGGTTTGCCTAAGGCATCAAAATACCCCAGAGCCAGCATCCAGTACAACCAGAATGTAATTACACCATGGAAGCACACTATCTGGCACTCTTATTAACAGTCAGAGCCTGAAAACAAGTATTGCTCTCAATTTTTCTGGAAAGCACAAACAGTAATCTTGGAGAAAGAGTATCAATTTAATCAATGAAATTGTGGAAAATATAGACAAAGTACAGAAAAGGTAGACTCTTCTCTAATGGCTTAGACACATTCGTATCAGAGTCATAAATTCTGTAAAAGTGAGTTTTAACACTATTCTTGCTTTTGATCTTGCTAGGAGTGAGTTTGAAGAAAAGTCAGGCTCTAACCCCTCCAGTGATTTGGGGAAAACTGCTGGCATGCAGGTGAAATGTAGTAATAACCTAACAGATTTTAGTTGGAAATTATAAATTGCAGTCCGACTTTAATATAATTCCTTCTCTTATAACCTTACTTGCCTATTTCAAAAAATTTTCAATGTGCTTCTTTAGGAAAAAGCCTTCAGTAATTTACCAGAACTACGCGTCACCAGGGGGAGCTTGCATGCCAAAAATCCCATTGACTTTTTTTTAATAACTCAGCTTTCTTGGGGATTGCAAGGAGATTGAAAGGTGAATTTACATAATTTCTCCTCATTCCTGAAAGAAAGGAAAAACCTGCTGCCCACCTTTGCCTTTGGAGGGGAAGGCTAGCCTGTGGGTATGCTGTTATTGTGGGATGCAGGCAACTGCTTGCTCTGCCGCCCTGGTCATTCAGCCCTTCTCTTCAGCGGTGTTTTCACTGCCTCCAGCTAGTCTCCATCCAACTGGCCTCATCTTTTTTGAGTGTAATGTCTCAAACTGGCCACGGTCCCAGCTAAGCTAGGGTTTCCTATGCCTTACCAGCTGCTCTCCAGGTACAAGTGCAGGTCTGGTGCGTCCCGTGTCCTCGACACCCAGAAAGATGCCATTGCAGCGAGTAGCCCACAAACATGCCAGACACCAAACAAGTGTTTACATGCCCTTTTTGCTGTGTGCGCAACATATGCAATAAAGGTGCACCCTGAGCTGAGAGCAAATGTTTTAAGTTTCTTTTTTGGCTTCTGAGTGGTCATTAGATCCCACACTTCCTTTAAATGTATTCTTAAAATTAGTTAATCTCTGTAGATTGCTTGCAGCCTGCTGACAATCTTCTCTGGCTATAAAAGACCCATGGAATAACATTGGTTCACAGGTTAGGTGAGCACTGAAAAACCTGATAAATCCTCCCACTGTTGCAAGAAAAATTAGCAGCTACACCAGATGAGAGCTTTTTAAACAACATCCTTCTGGCCCATGCAGCTCACAGGAAAATGAATCCCTTTTCAAATCCATATGCTTGCTGCAGTATTTCCTGTGTTTTTCTGGTCATGTTCACACACATAATTCATGCGAGTGTTCAGTCCTAGCTGCGGGCCTGAAAGGATGTGGTTGAAATCTTCAGGCTGCTCATGTTCTTGTCTCTATGCCAAAACTCTGGTGGATGGTTTTGGGAACTCTGTGTTCCTGCTAAACTGGGCAGTGTCGCATCCCAAGGGGTGAAGGAAGGGAGAAATTATGGAGGGGAGGAGAACCACATGGCCTTCTTCAGAAAATTTTTGCTTTTCAATAAATTTAGACTAATAGGCATCCACTTCAAAAGGAAAAAAATCAAATCATAAAAAAATCAGACAACATGCCTACCACAAGAAACCCAACACAGATGGTCCCTGAGAATCAGAAGCAAGTTTTCTCTTAGCCTTATTTTGGTCTAACCACAAAAATAAGGACCATGTTGTTCAGAGTCAGAGATATCACAAAGCTAACATACTACTTGGATATTTACTTCGGTCAGAGGGAAACCTGATGGTAGAAAGTAAAATAACTAACATCAAGCTACTGCCCCTGGAAGAGCAGCCTGTGGGCAGGAGCTGCTCTTGAGGAAATCGTTATATTTTTCAAACCTCCCAGCCCTGATCCCAGGAGAAGTGAGTGTGGGTGGTGGGAGCTCTGCTGACGGGCTGCGAGCCTGCGCCTACTTACACAGGGTCGCAAGGATCAGCACAGTTGATGGAGTCTTAGCTGAAAGGCCGTGGGATGATTTTGCTGTACCAGCCACTGCTCAATGCACGGTGGTGCCATTCATGCTATACAAATTCACTATGAACCTTGGGCTTGCCTGTAGCTTGTCACGCTGACTTTTGACAGCTTTGCCTTTTGGGGGTGGAGATTTTTATAAATGAAATCTGACTTCGTGGAGAGGAGATATTAATAGACATAGAGGAACTGTGGAAATACGCAGTTAGACACAAATGCAGGGAAGGCTTTTCTTTTAAAGGTAAATTAAATGAGTCATGAGCCCACATACTATGGAGGCTTTTTGGAAAAATACTGCTTAGAGAGGTACATTTGTAGTTATACCTGTGTACTTGTCATTACACTGTACCTATCTTGGTCTCCAGAAGACCCCAATACAAACAGGGCGAGCTTCCCCACTGTCTCCCCACGTGCCAGACCCCCCGGCAGTGCCATGGGAGGAGCGTGCTCTCCCCAGCGGGGCTGATTCGTGGCACTGAGCCAAGGAGGGGTGAGGACCTGACAAATACACTTGCCCCCATGTACGCACGATCCTGCAGCTCCTGCCCAGGAGCCCAGGAGATGTCAAACGTTGAACAGGAGCAGCAGTGGGAGTAGGCAGAGCCTGCTCCCATGTAAACTAGGCCTTCATTTGGTCATCTTGCTTGAGATCAAATTCAGGATTTTAAATGCTTGAGAAGAAGCAAAGAAGCAATTATTATTTATTACAATAAGGCTCGCTGGAGTCAGTGTCTGCCATGTGGCTTGGTTGTTAACCTCCAGCATAGAACATGCAGCTAAAGCCAGGAAATAAAATTTAATGCCCTGCCAAATGACTAGCTTCGTAAGAACCTTACATCTTCTCCTACAAAAATATTATCTTTTCTTCAAAAGCTGTTTCAATTCAGAGCACACACTGCCAAAACCTTAGGAATTTCACTATAAATATGTCTTATGATATAAAGTAACCAGAACAACACGTTGCCCTTCCTGGGCTTTCTGCTTTGTATTTTAAAATAAGTACTAAGTCTCCCACATTCTCTTTCTATAATATTTTATGGTGTTATCTCTTAAAAGGTTGACTTTTTAATGTCGTCTGTTACTGCTTAGAAGCAATTAATAATACAATGTTTACACTGCTCTATATTTAGTACAACAATGCTTAATAACACTATTTTCAAGTCATAAATGCTGTTCCAAGGACATTTGTAAGATTACCCTTCTATCATAAAAATAAAGTCATACCCTTAAAAATAGGTCAGCTTAGTATTCATTGCATGAAGATTAGAAAGAACTATCAGACGTGGACTTCATGCTAAACTCAGTGGAAATACTCCCCTAGATTTCAGTCCATGTTGGATCAGGCCCTTAGACCACACATGGTAATGTAGGGACCGATATTAGTGCTCGATGCAATCTTTTCTTTTTCACACGCCAGGTAATAGTGGCAGATGACAAGTTATAACACAAACATTGCAGTTTTGCTGTAGAGCAGATGTCAAGATTAATCTCCACTGAACACCTCGGTCTCTCTAACGGTACTGTGGTATTTATTGCAGCCAAGGCCAGAGCCATTTTGAAGCAGAAGCTGCCAGCTGTGTGAAATGAAACGTATTCAAAGCTGCCAACAGTAAGAAATTAAATACAGACTGCGGCAGCATCTGCCAACTTTTTGGGCAGTAGCAGAACGGTGGCAGCTAACTGAACTTGAGATGGCAGCAATCTAATGTATCCCATTCACCAACTCAGTGATTCACTAATTAATTTAGCTCAATTTTTTTTTTAAATTGTATCTACTGTCATCATAATACTGTACAAGTCTGAGGAAGGAGAGAGGAGGATAGACAGAATGAGAAAAAGAGACCAAGCACTGGAAGGTAGCATCTTGAAAAATAACAGTACCACAGCCAGGAAATTTGTTCACGGCCATACTGCATTAAGTGGCATGGTTGCATCGAGGTGCAGTCTGACTACGATGTGGGTAAGAATGGCATATAAATGAAGAGAAGAACTAGTTTTGAAACCAAAGCTGCACCTTTCTTTTGTGACCTGGCTACACAAAAGGAAAAAATGTAATAATACAAGACTGCAGCATGGATTTTCTTTTCCCAGTGCTTCAGGAGGTCCTGGCAGTCATGGGACTTCCACCCATGAAACTAAACGCACTGATGGCACTTTGTCACATCACAACACATGAACAAACAAGAGCAGCGCACACGAATAATGAGGCAGAGCTTTGCCTTCTGTTACCCAAGAAACAACGTATTGAGACAGATCTTCTACCTAAAAAGAATGGATTGAAGAATGGGTGTCACCAGGCTAAAGAAAAGATGCTGCTCCAGGAACACCGCAGCTCTGCTAAGGGATTAGAGGAGGACTCGGCCCCAACCTCCGGGATTGCTTCAGCTACTGGACGGTGCCTGCTTTTGTGGAGCCGTCCTAGCCATCCGCCCAGTATTTATCACAGCCCTTTAGCCCCCTGGAAAAACAAGGGGGTCTGGACTTTCAGGACTGAGAGGATAGCTGAAAACCATCTCCTTCTCTTGTTCTGGCCTCGTGGCTCATGTGCAGCAGAGTCACATTAAAAACAAATGGTAGGTGCTTTGTCATCATTGGAAAGATTGGGAAGATGCAATACCCTGAGCCAAAGTGTCTTACCCACATAAGGAAATCTGACTGAGCACCAGCTCAGTCTGTGAATTTTGACAAACCTGGGTTTGATGTTCAGAAAACTGTGTAAGATGTGCTATATTGTGGCTAATATTAATTTCCTAAAAATTAAATTTAAGCCAGTGTATGAAGCAGAAATCACACAAAGACACAGTATTTTTCTTTGTAGTATAATACAATGTTTCCTGTTCTTACTTTGATATGTTTAGTTAATGCTAGAAGCTCTTCATAGAGTTTGCCATGTAAGAGGGCAGCCTGTAAAATGATACAAGTTTTTGTAGTCACTGTTTAAGACTTACAAACTTCATTCCTCTGCCACTTGAAGTAAATTCAGCCTGAGATTTTTGTTCTGTGATGATTCTCGGGGGCTCCGAACTCAGTGCTTACCACACTAACTATAATCCTTTATGTCTCCAGACTCTATCCGTGTTCCTTGTTAACCTTCAGTCACAAAGTAATGAGATGCAACAGACATCATGAAGCTGGCCTAAGGGGTTACAAATTTGGATGACGGCCACATACTGTACTAATTGCTTCTAATAAATTACATATTTCAGGAGGGACATCATGATTTTAATCATTTATTCTGCATGTTGCTTCCTTTGGAGAGAAGAACAAGCAGTCACTAAACAAGCCGAGCATCAGAAATTCATGGCAGAAGCTAGAAAGAGCTCATTTAATATCAACCATCATTGTAAATACTAGAATTATGCATGTATCAAATCCCTGGGTCTGAACACTTTGGGAACTGCCAGTGAGTCCTGGTTGTTTTAATGAGTCAAACCAAAATGATGTCTTTGAACGTTCCTTAGATCTATAACAACTCAGATTTAATCCCATTTCAAATGTTGTAGCTGGGGCCTAGCTCAAGAAAAAGTCTTTGTTTCTATGCTAAGAAAAATACATTAAGAGGGGAATATAAAGGATGTATTTCCCAAAAGGCTGAGAGAGAAAACAGTCAAACGTACCCTTCACTTCTGTTGGGAAAGACTTTAATTATGGTTTGATGGAAGCTAATTGCAAAGGTGGTCCAGTGAACACAGAAAGCTGCAAGAACTTTCTCTGAAGCCCGCTGAAATTAGTAGGATCTTGATGCTGATCTAAACAGCCTCCTGCAGGGTGAACTAGGATGAGTGAAGGTTTCCTATTTCCCTGACCTCTAGCACACCCACACCAGTGGACTCAATGAAATCCTCAAACCACTCGGGAACGCACTTCCTTCACGGGGGGAGGCCTTGATGGTATCTAAATAGCTGCTAGTATTAATAGCAATGGCTGGCAGAAAATGCGGAGACTTGGGAGCTCTAGGGAGTGATGCAGGTTTGGGAACAGCTCAGGTTGTCTTCTGTTTGTCTTTGTAAACCTTGTTTCCTGTCACTTCAGTCTGTGTTTCCTTTCAAGGATGAGCTGATATACCAAACAGAACATGACTATCTAGGTAAACGGAAACCTGCTTCGGTACAAAGTATGCCTTGGGATGGAAAGTTGCAGCTGTAGCTCTGAGACTCAAAAGTGCTCTTTTGATTTTCTAGTGGTAATGAGAAGCCAAGAAATCACCATCACTGAGATAAGTGCAATCTGCTTCTGCCTTGGCAGTCTAAGCTGCCTTCCACTTGGTCCCTCTCTACCTGGGAGGGTTATCATCCCTTTTTAGACTTCTCTCGTGAGTGTGAGGGAAAAAGGGTGAGAATTCAGAAAGGCTTCCAGGGGCTCCTCTAACCCACTGACCAGAATAATGAAGGTATCTCTAAGGATGCTATTTGTGGGTGGATGGATGGATGGATGGATATTTGTGCTGCAACAGTTGGACTTCTACTTTGTACAGAGGAAACAGACCAAAGGATTTTTCTTGGTTTTATCATACAGAACGAGAAGCAGATTAGTAAATAGGAGAAACAGGCCTTACGCAATGAGAATTGACTGGAAAAGATTGCCCTAGGCAAATTGAGAAACCTTTCTCTTGTTGTTTTTATAGTGTTTTTCATAGGGAAGTTCAAGCCAGCCTCTGCACATGAAGAAGAAGAGCTTAAAGTGAAAGAAAGCGATGGAGATTCAAGATTAGCGTAATAAAGCATTGGAAGTTATAGCAGGTTGACAGAATTTGAAGTTCAGACAAAAGCCCAAGAGTAAAAGAAGGAAAAAGTGACACAAACAGGGGAGATAGAGGTGATGAATCCTCAGTTAAGAGTGTTGCTAAACCTAGAAAACAATGTGACAAGAGGTAAATCACAACATATTGAAAATACAATGGATTCATTTGGTGCAATCTTCAAATGCAGACTTTTACCAACATTGCATGTTACGTAAGAGTGTGGAATCAACAAACACTAGTGTAGCAGGGTTAGGAAAAGAAATATTTTTGAAAGCAAAATGGAAAACCTCTTTGACATCCGTCAGGTTCCGTAATATAATACTAACTAGAACACTGCACTGAGCTGTTATCTGGTTTGCTGTCTGATTTGCCCTCCAGATTACCACTTAAATCAATAGCTCTCACATTGATTTTTCCAGCACGCTGTATTCCAGTAAAAAGAACAATGCTCTGAGATGAGTCAGCTATTTGCTCCATCTGTAGGGACTCTGGTGCATTTTCATTTAGGAAAATAAAAGCAGGAGCCAAAGTACACACAAGTATATAGTAATAAGAACCTGCCTGTTGCACCATAACATGACACTGGCCCTGCAAACACATAGGTTTGCTACAGCCATTGTAAGGATGGAACCAAAATATTTGGGGGCAATGTTAGACGAATAGAATCATAGAATCATAGAATCA
>NW_009204485.1:0-32658 GCF_000690835.1 Fulmarus glacialis
GGGTACCGGGGGGAGCGGGCTAAGGCCGGGCTTCGTGCTGCGCTGCCTCCTGCTTCGTGCCGCCGTCTCCCTCCCGGCTCTGAGGAAGCCAGGCAGCAGTTCTCGGCCCAGTTTTGTACCCACGCTAAAGCCAGAGCGAGAATAATTTGGCAGAAGTTTCCGAGCGGTTTCTGCCTCCGTGAAGGGACGCGCGTTCTGGGAAATCAGCCCCGAAGGCGCGTAGGAGCGGGGCTGCGGGTCTCCAGCCGGGGAAAATCGGCGCCCTGAGCTCCTCGTAGCTTTGTCTTTTGGGAGAGCTGGTGTTTTAGTGGAGGCTGAGTTTGCAAATGTCATGTTCTCGCCCGTATATATCTATACATATATATGCACGTATATGTGTGTGTATATGTACATACCATTATGAAAAATTGTTACCGAGTAAATGTAGCTTTTAAAGCTGGACTAAATGTAGTAGGAAATCTTTCCTTCAGGTGAAAATACTGTAAAAATGCCTCTTGAAAAGCTAATCTTATTTTCAGAGGAAATCAGATGACTTGGAATAGGCAGTTTTTCTCTTACCCTACAAAAAAAAGAGGAAAGATTGTCAGCAGCATTTTAGTTTGGGGAAGGAGTTAAATTTTTGATGTATAACTTTTTTTAACTGGTTGCATTGTACCAAGAGTTAATTGGTCTGTTTTTCAGGAAGAAGCTCGTCATAAAACAAACCTCAGCATAATTGCAGACAGAAAACATCTTGAGCACACCACCCTTTAGTTATATAACTAAAAATGTTTTCTGCTCCTACCTTATTTTAGTGTGATTTGAATGATCTTTTTTTTTTAGAATGCACATAATGACATAAGGTTTCTTTCTGCTGTAGGAACCTAAAAGAGAAAAGGAAAAGGGGAGCAATAGTCTAGAAAGGTAGTATTTGTAAAGTTGCGTAATAGTTACAAGTAATACTTCAGGTTACTGCCTCTGAAAAGGTACCCAGAGAAAATGGAGCAACAGGAGAGCGATTAAGTTTTTAATAGGAAGAGCATTTACACAGCTGTTGTACATGAAAGGTCCAACTCCCTTCCTATTGACAATTCCTGAAACATCGTTGTGTGGGAATGACTGTCAGGTGGTGAGTAGCCATATTTAACAGACAAAAATGTCATGAGCATTCAGTGAAGGAGTTGGTTAGAAGCTTAAAATACATTCTTGAAAATTGCTTCAGCTCTTTCTGTCATGTTAGTTACATAATGTGTATTCACAGAAATGACACTGCAGCTGTTGAGATGGTCTCACTGCGTGTGTTAGGATGTGGTTTGTCCCCCAAGCAAGTCTGTTTTCACAGTCCCCTATCAGCCAAGAGGCATGGTGAGACTTGTGGCATGGTGACTGGAAACCTCCATTTCAGGTGTGAACCAAGACTCAGCAGCGTTAATGTTGGTGTTGAGAATTTTCATGAGTATTTTACAATAGCAATGAATGAGAAATTCAAATGAATTTAGTTGAGAAAATGTCAAAATGTTATCTGCCCCCTTATTCCACTGGAGGTTATGGACACAGGAGGTTAAATGTTAGCTACTTTGCTGCTTCAGCCTACAAACTAGTATTGTGGTACAGCCAGCCTTTGGTAATACCATTAATGTGCCAGATTGAGCTGTAGTTCAGGTGTATAACTTTGCTGAAGGTAGTGTTCAGCAGATCAGCTGATAGTTGGAGATAACATTTTAAGCTGCTGCAGCTAAGCCCAAGGAAGCTTATTTTTTCAAGGCCAGATTTCTTTTTTAATGATTCTGGTTCTAGAAATGCCATGGTGTTTTAATGCCATTTTTCTTGGGAGCTTTAAAAGTAGGGTGTTTGAAAGGCAAGATTTACCAGTACTTGGTCCTACTTTGATTCTCTTGCTGCATTTTTGAAGGAGTTGTGGCATTAAGCTTACCTGTGTGTAAACCTCCTAAAACTGTTAGCAGGACTCCAAGCCTGCAGCCAGTTTGTATGAGATAGACCCAAGCCATTAGAAATGTAGGAATAGACTTTAAATGAAAACAGAAATTTTACAAAATTGTTCACAAGGTGAAATGTTTTACAGAAATTGGCATTGTGTTTAGTGTTCAAAATTAGATTAGCAGCACTTAAGGACATGATAAAGACCTGTACCAGAGCAGAAGTGAAGAAATTAGATGGTGTAAAAGTCAGTCACATCTGGTAAACGTGAGAAAGGAAATATAGCAGTAGCAAGCTGCATCTTTATCCATTAACACGTAGTAGTCAAGGTGGCAGTGGTCCTATTTACGTCCTTGTTTTTGAAAGAATCGTTTTTCTGTTGGCATGTGTGCTTCCTATTGTACTCTCTATTTCAGAGCTCATCATCTCAATAGAAGGAGACTTATTTTAATGACATCCATTTGATGGTTGTGAGATTAAATCCTGTAAAATGTATCAGGGAGGCCCACAGTTCTGTGTAATTTTGAAGATACTTTTAAAAATGTGATTCTTGTTGGAGTGGTTAGGGTGGAAGGCAAGGTATGGATACATCCAGCAGGAGAAAGTACTGCACTTGTTGATGTTTTTTCTGTTGGGTTAGAAAAGTATGAGGAGTTTTACTAGGTATTTCTTGCATGTGCTGGTCCAGCTAGATGCTGCCTGAAGACTGGCTGATTGCTAGATGGCCTCAAGGCTGCCAGTGCTTCATTTGTTTGCTGCTATGCATTTGGCCTAAAATTGCCTTCCTGCTTTTCCTGTCTTTTGCAGCTGTTTTTAATATAAATACTAGCTTTGATATTTAAGGAAAATACTGTGGCTTCCTTGAAGGGGTGTGAACTGTCTGACTACTTGACAGGCAGGGAGGAGGAGATGTGGTTGCATCACTGCTCTGGAATTTGGGACCTACTGACTGCAGTCACACCTGTGTCCCAGGCTTCCTGTGGGCTGCCCTGTCTGTCATCTGTAAAGTGAGGTGCTTGTCTTTTCCTTGATGGTATTAAAGTATGTGAAGTTGGATGAGGGATACTGTAGAAATGCAAGTTTTCCATGTAAAGTGAGATGGGTAGGGTTTTGTAATGTACAGGAAGTAAAAAAAAGGCAGTCTGCAATCACTGCTGTTCATTTAACAGCTGGTTTAAAAATTATACATCTTAAAAATTTTTCAGTAAATATTTCACCTTTAAATATTTAGGGAGACAAAGGCATGCTCTTTGGTGGTGTGAGTACTTAACTGCAAAGAGTTTGAAGGGACTGGTTAGAAAATCATGAAAATACACAGCACTACACATACACTAAACACTTTACAGAGTAGAACTTAGCCAAAACAACTGATTTAAAAGAAAGGCGTACAAAATGTATTACACAGAAGAGTTTGGTAGAGACATGGGGAGGAGGAAACCTGTGAATGTAAACACCTCTTGCATCTTAGCTCACTGGAAGTGCAGCTTATGGCATAAATATGGGTGGAGATTTCACATGGTATATTTATGTCTGGGAGACAGCGCAGCATGATAGAATTTCATCATCTCTCCATGTATGCCTTCTAGCAGTTGACTTGACAGACAGTCCTTGAAGAATCTTAACTTAAACTGTCAGCCTTGTCGTATTAGTGCGCTCAAAATTAATTGAAGGTTGTATATATGTAACTTTTTCAGAAACTTAGCATTTGTTTGCTTTAAAATGATTGATTTCTGTATTGAAACAAGTCTTTGGAGCACATAAACATATTCCATTTGTATTTATTCTTCAAGATAATGGCAGCATGTGGATTGATGTGAAATCAATTGCTGTCACTCTGCATACTGATGCTGTTTGAGGGGTGAATATGTACTGCTAACTCTGGCTGTGTTCTACATGGAGAATGCTACAGCTTTCTAAAGACTTAATATGAGGAATTGTATCAGTGCATGTAAACACTCACTTTAACAGTTATTTTCCTGACAAGACTATCCATTTGGCTCAGTGCTATGTTTCTAGAAGTGGTCAGTACTTGCCATTTCAGCAAAAGGATATGAAACCTTTATTATATATTTACTCTGACTGTATTGTATATAGACACAAGGGCCATTCCTTCCTCATCTCATGAGCTGTCAGTTGGGAGCTGTGAAGTTTACTGAATTTTCAATGTCTAATCTGAGGTTTTATGCATTGTGTATTCAATCTGCATTGCATTTAGCTATACTGCTTGATCTGCCATAATTTAGCACAGTCAGCTTTTAAAAGGAACTGTTCTTGTTATTATGGCTTCTAAATGTAGTACTTAGTTCTAACTTTAATCTTCTGGTTTCTTTGAGTCTCTCCTTGCTTTCCTCAGGGTTATGAGGAACTTTAGAATGCTCAGGTTATTCCTGTTCTAGTTTGTCACTGGCACAGTGAATAATCCTGATCTGCCATTTCCCAACACAGCATGGTGGGAAAGCAGATGCAGGCCTTAATTGAGACTGTAATTCTGTGTAGGCATTCATCTGTGTTTTCAGCACTCATCTGAACATTGACCGTGTCACTTGCTGTATGCATTAGTCGGACATCTTGATTCAGTTCTCTGTAGGACTTGGGTTTTGTTCAGCAAGCCAGTGTCAGATGCTTACAAAAATATAATTGGTATAAGATATAGTTCATCTTTTAAAATGTAAGTGGTATTCTATTTAATGTTTGGTATTGTGCTGGTCTGTACTAAAAGTAAGTGAAAACTGGCCTTTTACATAACAAATTGAAACTGTTGATGCTTTTTGTTTCCTCAAGTGGGTTTAGCAACTAGATGTGTATCATTCTCATAGCAGCTATGAGTCAGGTCTGTGTGATCTGTGGTAGTAAGCAAGTTCTCAACTGTATTAAATGCTTTCAGGATTTGATTATGAATTGGTGTTTTCCCCAAGGAATATAGTTGGATTGGATAACACAGTTTATTTAATTTGTTATTTTCAAGTAGCTGTAGAACTGGTTTTGCTGAGCCTTGTTTGTTTTCTACTTTGTGTTTTATTTTGTACCTTTAAAGTTTTCTTTGGGATGGCTTGCTTCTGGCATATCCAAAGGTAGATTGTGAGTTTCCTGCAAAACCAGTACTGTTCAATCTGGAGAGCCACCTACAATGAAAATCTTGAATTGTTTGGTACATGCATGCTTAAAAATACTTAGTTTTGTGTAAAGAAACGTTGGGTTGCTTTAGATAGTTGTAGTGATTCTTTGGGCACAATTGTAACTCTCAGGAAGCTGTCTTGTGTGCTTTACCCTAAAAGGAATAAAATAGTTAACATCCAGCCAACCAAAGGATTTGTCTAGATTTCTGAAAGATTAAGCTCCAGGTTTCTGCTTAACTGCGAAGTGACAGCAGGATGCTTGCCTAGTTCCTCCACCCATTGTGGAACTTGGTAGATTGAAAAAGGGATGCTGCTGTCTCAGGCTTGTTGTGGATAGCTATGAACACCAACTCAACTTAGCTAGCAGAAATCTTTGGAAAAACAAGTAGCTTAGAGATCTTGGTTGTTAACCTTTGGGTTGCAAAAATAAAAGTAATTGCTTTACATGAAGAAGCATCTGCGTGTTTTTGTGTGTGGAGCAGCCTTGTGAAGGGGATTAGGCATCCTACATCAGCAAAGTCACCTTAGAGTTTGGATTAGCTTTTAGTTAACTATGCTACTTTAAGAATGTGGAATCACCTTATAGTGCTACATTAACCAGCGCATCTCACAGTCAGCTTCTCTTTAAGACATGCTTTGCAGTTCCCTTACTTCTAATTTCTTCCTTTCAGGTATACATTATTCAGGTCAGTGTTGGCAATCATCAGTGGACAGTCAAACATCGTTACAGTGATTTCCATGACCTGCATGAAAAGGTAAGGATATTAAAAGGCCTTGGCCTTCTACAAAACATTGTGCAGTTTGTGTAGTTCTGTTGTATGGGACATAAATTCTTTCCTCAAAGAGCAAGAATATCTGCCAGATGCCATCTGAACGGCAGACTAAATCCTTTTTGTATGAACAATATTACTTGCCTGTTACACTCCCCTCTTCAGCTGGGGGAGGTTGGCCTGGACAACTTTAGCCTTGGATGGAAGCTTGTATCAGAAAGAGTGGAGTTCAGGCTAGAGTCGTTAAACTTTTTGCCAAGAGAGATGTTTATGATCAGCTGATCTGGTAACCAAAAGCTGGATTGGCGCACCCTCTCTTCTGGGAGGGGTGGATGATAAAACTGTCCTTAGAAAGTAACATGGGGTAGTTACTGACCAGTGCTGATTTAAAAACAGCAAGTGAAAACGAGGGAAAGTCTGCTATATTCAAGAGTCGGCTGCTTTCTCAGAAACGCACCAGTTATTCTGTTGTTTTGTTACTTTAGTTACATTCTGCCCTGTGGTACTGGGAGCGATTCTCTCAGAAAACACTATTATTGAACTTCTCATCATTTTATGATAGGTATTTTCAGAAAGAACATTTTAAGACTTTGAAGTCAGTAGCTAAATTTACTGAAGTAATTTTATTTTTGGATCTTACCAGGATCAGGCAACGTGCTCTTAATGTATTCTGTTAATCTTTTGTGCAAGTTCAGATGGTGAGTTGGGTAGTAACTCTCGTCTTTGTCTTTCAGCTTGTTTCAGAAAAGAAAATAGATAAAAATCTGTTACCTCCCAAGAAGATTATTGGAAAAAATTCCAAAAGCCTGGTGGAGAAAAGACAGAAGGAATTAGAGGTCTACCTGCAAACTCTGCTAGTCAAGTTCCCTGTTACTGCTCCAAAAGTTTTGTCACACTTCCTACACTTTCATTTATATGTAAGTTATGTTTTTAGCATATAAAATGGAGGCCTGAGTGTCTTAACCTAGTTCTCTGACTTGGAGAGAATTGTATGAAATCTTCACAAAATAGCTGAAACTGCTCTTTTGCAGCATTTTGCATGATGTAACAAAGCATATTTTTAAGATTTTTGACACCACTTTTTATTGCAGTAGATACTGTGCTGGCAAGTAGTGTGGGTAGGGACTCTAAGAGGAGAAAATAAATGCTGGCAGGATAGTTGGAAACTGTGAATAAATCTGAAGCTGAATTGATTGTTAGGCTGAAGCCAGTAGTGCTGGCTCTCTGAAGGAACATTGCATAATTGATCCACACACCCCCCTACTTAGTGGTTAATGGTTAGAGCTGTGGTTCACACTGAAACAGTTTCCAGTAGCCCAAATGAAGAAAAATGGTGCTTCTCGATGAGATGCACACTGATGGAGTGGCCTCTGGAGAAATAGCTCCAGCCAGCAGACAGAACATTACTGTAAAGGATGCTTGAAGTAAGAAGCAATGGCTTGCTTTCATGTTCAGATTGCAATTTGTTCGTTCATCTCATGTATAATTACTCTTTTTTGCAGTATGGCATCATGTTGTAAGGGGGAGAATGAACTTCATAAAGAGGAAGATGCACTGGAGATCTCAATGGAAAGGAGGAGCAGTAATTGCTTTGGGGTGGGATGTGCTGAAATGGCCCTTGATGATTTCATGAAATGTGTCACAAGTGGCTCATTAGATGTGTTAATTAAGCTTTAGCAACAAAGGAAAACCTGTTCTAGTTGTATTGCATGAATGTAATTATCCTGGTGAGACTTTAAAGTTTGACTTGGATAAACTGTAGAAGGTTTGCTTCATAGTGTTGCTGTTGCCCGGTAGATTTGAGTGAGAAGGACTACTTTATCATGATCAAGCCCTCTAAAATGGATTAAAGGTTTTAAATGTATTGAAAATGTACATGATAACGTAGGGACAATTCTGTTCGGATGAAGCAAACTTCCTGATCACCAGGAATTTTTCTGTTCTCTGGCTACTCTGTCTCTTAAATGATGTCTGTTTCACTAGTGTTTTAGTGCTGTAACTTCAAAAAAGGTTTTATGCAGGTAGAAATTCTTCCTAGTCCCTCTCTTGGTTTTCAGTTAGACTGTTTTTAACTCTTTTTGTAATGTTCATCCTTTTTTGCTTTTCCAAAGAACTAGCATTATTTGGATATGAATGCTTCCCTGTTTCTATACTGTGCTTGAGTATTAAGAGCAAAGTTGTTGCTTAATCTGTGTTTCTTTGCTCTAGGGGAGTCTAGGGGCTTGAGGTATAAACTCAATTGTTTTTGCTTGGAACTTTAGAGTACTTTTAAATATTTACAAATTTGTTTCAGCAGAAAAGCTAAATATTTACCACAGCAATTCTAATGGAAAATAACCTTCCTGCAGAACTTTGGTCTTTTAAAATTTCTTTGTTACCATGTGACCCACGTGCATGCTTGAGCCATTATAATCCCCAACATTGCCTCATTAGTTTGTGTAGGAAGGCTGCAGTATTTTTTTCTATTCTTATTTGTAGTATTTCCAGTAGGGATTATTTAATTGTATTTCCCAGGTTAATAGAACTAAATGGAGTAGAAATACCTACCCTAAATATATTAAAACCACTTTGAAGCCTTTACGTGTCACAGGGAAAAGCCAGGTACAGCTTTGGCAAAGAGAAGCAGTTGCATGTGACAGCAATGTAGAACATTGTTGTTATTTTGACATTGTATAGAATGTCTGCAGCGATATAGGGATGCTTATTTTGTTGCACCGTCTTATACTTTGTCATCTTTGAAGATTTGATAATCTTCAGATAGAAGCTTTTGCAAGAAAAGAATTGAGTATCCACAAACTGCTGTTCAGAGACACCTGCAAACAATGGACTTCTGTGGATTTGATGCATATAAGTAGTTAGAGCTAAGACAGAGGTCTCTTGTAGATCTGACAGAGGAATAAAGTTGCTTTTTTTTGCATGCTAGTCACTGAACAGTCCAAGTCGTAATCTTCTTTCAATTACAAATGTAGAAAAAATTTCTGCTCTGTGTCCCAGATGACGAAAGGGTTACAGAGTATATTTTTCAATTAAGTCTATGCATGCCAGATGAGTGTAATTGGCTTATTCGAATGAGAGTCAGAATTGTTGAGTTTTGTTTGGAATGCAGCTTCTAGCTTGTTGTTCTCAAAACTGTGGTGTGGAGGCTTTGTTCATCTTCAGTGAGTGGGGTTTCAGTTATACTAAGAATGTGCTTTTCTAAAATGCTTGCCTCATCAAATGAGCTGAACTGTCTGCTGCAGATGTCCTGTGGATTTATTCCCTTGTTATGAATCATGAGGGATTTGTCAGCGAGGTAAACTCATCAAATATTCATTTCATGATGATCCATAATATCTGTTTATCTTTTGCAGCTACCTGAAAATGAGATGTGTGTGTCTAGGGGAAGCTTCACTATCACAAATAGTTTTGTTTTGTTCTTTTTGTGGGCCTTTGAGAGAGAGTTGTTGGAACTGCTCAGAACTATTTCTGGACTTCCACAGAGCATTTGCTTGTTGTGGAAAGAAGTATGCACAGATGGGAAATACTTGTACTGCTCTTTGTGCACCTTCAGATTTAGAAAGAACAAATCCCTGCATTGAGTTTTCAGCCTTTTTCTTTCCTCCTGGAGCTGTCAGTGCCTGGAATGGAGGTTGGGCACGTGGGTAGGTCCAGGAGGGTGGAGAAGATGGGAGGATGGGGAAAAGGGGCTTTTGAATTACTCTGCAGCAAGCATAATAGAGTTGAAGTCCGGAAGACTAATTACTTATTATATGTCTCTTCTTCCCTGTAGACCTGTTAATCTAAAGTTTCTAGGGTATTAGTGATATTCTGAGGAAATGTTGAGTGCTGGATGCATTAGGTTAGTCTTAATGTTAGAATTTGAAGAATACTATACTTGTAGTAGTTTCTTCAAAACCGAGCTTTCTTTCAACTTGAGCTCATGATGGCTAGTAATACTTGTTCTAGTTGCTGTTGCTGTTTTCTAATATATGTGGGATGTGATTATGTAAATGTAGTTCAGTATCTTCCATCTTGGAAATGAAAATCATATGACATTAAATAATTTCAGGTCATTTTAATGAAGTAGTTTCAAGTTTCAGAGAAATCCATAACACATAATCACAGTTGATTTCTGTTTAAAAAAAGTCCAAATGCAGCAAAAAAGGGAGACTTCAGCAAAGGTACACACTGAAAAATTGGAACCATAAGTATGTAAATAACACTTGATTACAATGGTTTATTCATTGCAGGAGATCAATGGGATCACTGCTGCATTGGCTGAAGAGCTCTTCCACAAAGGTAAAGAACTTGCAAGAATTTAACTGGGAATGGTTTCTTCTACGTGCATGCATTCATATACCTGTGATATTTAATCTCCAGACAATGAGAGATCTGAATCTTCCATGTCAGAACTGTGAGACTCTTTCTTCCCCATCTTTCTCTTCACCTTTTTCTTGCTGTTTGCACTTTGATTCAAGCTGCATTTTGGGAGGAGCTGTAACAGTAGTGCAGCTACTTTTGGAAACAAACCAGAGAAATTGGTGAATTTAGGTTTTGAAAAAGGCTTACTAGTCTGTGTCCTTAAAGGATAGGATGTGGTACTGGTGATCAGAAGCTTTTGTTAAGCTTTCTGTCTTGGTATGTTTTAGTGTAACCTGTAAGGAAGTTTGTTTTGTGTCAGTGAGTCCTGATACAGTGTGTGTTAAATGCAACAGACCACTTTACATATCTAAATTAATATTGTTCTTCCAGAATTCAAGAAACATGAGACCTTCTGGTCAGTTAATTAAAGGATGTGCTTTTCTGAGGCTGACGGATGAAAATGAAATGCACTTACTGTAACTGCAACAGCTCTAACTCGTCCATTAACAGCAGGAGGCGTGTGAAGTGATTAACCCATGCTAATTTAGTTTTGAAGGACATGCTAGATGCTATGGTATAATTCCAATTGGTTGAGGTGATAGGTGAGGCATGTTTCAGCATGCCATTTCAGATTCTTCTGGCACAAAATTAACTTTAGGTGAAGCTATTTCAGAGGGTCCACTCAGGAAATTGTGGAACATTTTAAGGAAGCTCCTGAAGAAGTCTTTCCTGACTTTGTTGTGCCTGCAGTTTCACTGATACCAGAATCATTGATGTCTGACTGCTGTATATTAGTGTAGCCTTCCAGTAATGTGCAGCTGGACTCTTGGACTTGCTCCCACTGAAGCCAAATGGAATTTTACTCCTCAGAGCATTTCTGAGAACTCTGCTTATCATGAAAGCTGATGCTCTCTTGTCCATGAAGTCAAACTGATGTCCCTAAAAGGAGGAGGAGAAAGATATTAATTCCACATGTGCATGTTCTGAGTGCTGTAGTCTACATTGACTCTTGTGGTGCCTTCAGAGAGGCTTGGATGCTGTTTCCTACTGTTCCTAGAATGAAATGGGATTGTAGAAATATTATCAGATAATGCATTTCCTGTTCTGGGAGTTTGCATTGGTATTAGTGTGGTGAAAGTCCTCATACTCTCCAAGAAAACATATTTGCTACAATTCTGCATTTAGACGGCATAGCAAAAGATGTAAGGTCTGTGTTATAGGTGGCAGGTGCTGCTTTTTCTGAATAGAATATATCTTAACTGCTATAGTAGTTAGGGGTATCTTGGAAAAAGTTTAGTAGCTTTTACATTATATAAATGAACTTTGTCTGATTCCAGTCCTGTTAAGATTGGGGGAAATTTGCTGTTAGTTGCATTAGGAGCTTCAGGTTTGTATGATGAGAGTGCGCATTTGAACACCTAGATTATTCTGGTGTTTAAAAAAAAAAAAATCTTAATTCAGCCATTCTACTTTAAAGTGGCAAAAAAGGACATTGTTTTAGTACCTTCATCGTGAGCTTAGAATATAAATGACAAACATTTAATCTCTAATATTAGATCTTCCATGTACCATTTATTCTTTCGTAACCATTGCAGCATTCTGTTTGATAACATCATACTCTGTTTTTCAGGAGAGCAGTTGTTAATGGCTGGAGAAGTCTTCACCATCAGACCCTTGCAGTTATACGCTGTCACTCAACAGTTGCTACAGGGGAAGCCTACATGTGCTAATGGAGATGCCAAAACAGATCTAGGTCATATTCTAGATTTCACTTGTAGACTCAAGTATTTAAAGGTGAGCTATGCATGCACAAATACTGGACATGTTGTTTCTAGCAGACTGACATGATTCTTAGTGTACTTTTGGAGTCTAGCTAGAATGCACAAGTTTGACTGATAGTAAACACCTGCAGGCATTTAGAAGTGAATATTAAACAGGTGTTTATTCTGCCAACCTTCAATACACATATAGTTCTCTAACAAAGATGTTCATTCTCCTATGTGATGTGGTCTCTTCAGCAGTGCTTTCTGTAGAGATGGAGCCACAGAATCTTACTGGGTGCTAGAAGGAATGGGGAGACAGATAAATATTCTCTTCAACCCTGCATTCTTTGCAGACACTATGGATAGGCCAGTGTATATGTATACATATGCATACATGCACGTGTACATAAATCCTGTCCCCTTTCTCACCTTTGTCTGACTGTATCTGAAAGTTTAAAAAAAAAATGTAACAAAACCCTCAGTTTCATAGATGAGATGGCCCTGAATTTCTAGCTAAAATATAATTTCAGAATAAATGTAAAATTGCCTCAGAACAGATCATTTTTGTCTGGTGCCAATTTGTTTTTTTTCTACCAAATAAGTGAATTGGAAAAACTTTTCCTGAGTAATTTTTTTAACACTGCTTGCTACAGCTCAAAAACTTTTTAGCCCCTTTGTTACATGAAAAGCTTCCTTTTAACTGTGTGGTGTGTTCAAAGGAGAGACAAAGTAGTGGATCGGGGGAAGCTTCACTGGAGGACTCAGGAAGTTGCGAAAGCAAAACCACAGCTGTACTGGTGTTCCTGTGGATCTTCAGTTGCCTTTGCAGTCCTCTGTGTGTATAGAATCCTCTGAACAGAGGATTCTGTGGCTGGAGAAGAGCATATAGTTTAGAAAAATACCCATCTTCAGAATTTCTGGCCGTTCTGAATCCTTGCGAGTGGGCACCTTCAGAGCTTGTAAGATACATATAAGATAAAAACCTTAGAGATTTCTCCCAAAATTATATTCACAGCAAACATAAATGAAACCACCTGTCTTTTACGCTGCCAGTGTGCTCTGAGGCCAGCATCCAATAACCACATGGAAGTACTAGATGCATTTTTATTAGATCTGTACCAATGTCTAACGTTTTCTTCAAACCCATCTTGTCAATGCCTTGAACTTCATCCCTTGTAGTGGAATTGAAGACAGTTCTGTCTTGGAGGATCCAGATGTTTCAAGGAAATTTTTTTTAGTGAATGCAGCTCTGGCTTGGTCAGCTGAGAATGAAGCCTTGGTCAGTCTTGCCAATGGTATCTTTTTTTCATGTCCCATGTGCTACAAAATACAAGCACAAGGTGGCAGTTCAAGTTCAGTGCACTTAGCTGGAGCAACTAACATTTTTTTCCTGAAAAGTTAATCTGCAACTTTCATGAATCATTCCATACTTGAAAAATTGGTTGGAACTTTGGCTGTCTTTCCAAGCTACTGTATTTGTGCTATTGCCTGTATAAGACTGTCTGAAATGCGGACAAGTTGGATTATGTGCACTGACTCTGTTCTTAAATGTTGATTACTAGGTCACTGGAACAGGGGGACCTTTTGGAACCAGTAACATTCAGGAGCATCTCTTGCCTTTTGATCTGTCAATTTTCAAATCGCTTCATCAAATAGAGGTATGATCGACATACTGCTCATGATTTTATAGAGGCTCTGCAAATGCCAGATCTGCTGCATATCTCTCAGAAGTGGTAATTGTATGCTTTGATTTGGTGCTAGAATTGGGGAATGCAATGTTTAGAAGGACTGGTTCATTTGTGAAACAATGGATTTTTTCCACAAGTCTTGGAAATAAGTTTGCTAAATTTAAATGTTTAGAATAGCTTGCACTGTGTGTGTCTTCAAAAATAATGTGATTTCCAGTATATGCACAAAACCTAAAACAGGGTGGCTTTCCATTGCCTTGAAGATCTAACAAATGGGTTATAATGGGATTCGTATTGCAAAGTACTTTTCATTTGGAAAGCACCAAATATTTGTGAAAATCTCCTGACATTAAATTTGCTTATGATAGTACACTTTTGGATATAGTGCTTCTTGCTTGATAATTTGCAGAATTTTTTCATTGGTCTGCTTTCAGTGTGAGTGAAAGGGTTTCTAGAAGTTGTTCCATGAGTATTTTACGAAATACTTTCCTGACCACTTCAGATCTTTCCAGAGAGAGAATATCAGATTTTGTCATGCAGTCTGTACTCTGTGTAAACTTTTGGTGGGTGCAGTACCTTTTTTAGTACATGAACGCTGTTGTCTTTCATTGATATGAGAGACTGAGTTGGTTAAGAACTGATTTGACATTTTAATGTGGGAAAGAAACTACAATTCAGAAACTGAAGAGTGGGAGAGAGTCTTAACATACTGCAGAGAGGATATTGCAGAATAGTATCAGTTTTCCCCTTTCCTGTGAGCATGAGTAGTTTCAGGTGTAGCTTTGCTTAATGTGGAGGAAAAAAAAAACGTTTTTTGACCTGAAGTCTTTTGTAATTGTATGTTCATGAAAAGTTTTGGATTGACTGGCACCAGACTGACATTTTCATCTAGTAGTAAACACTGTCCAAAAATTAACAGTGGTAATCTGGAAAGAATTTTTTCAAGGGTGGCAGGAGCTCTGTCTCTGTTTAGTGTGGTTTCCCTGATACACCAGCAAATGTGCCAGTTGTGGTTGCACAACATGTGCAACTGTCTATAGAAAAGGACCTGGTTGCTGGACAGAGGCTGTAGCAGACCTTTGGTGGCGTTGTTCCAACTTGAGCTACAGAAAAAAGACTTCGTAATCTCAAACTTAGTCTGTGTAATTAGCTCACTAGCGTATTAAATGCTTAGATTAGTATCCTTACTTCCTAGGCATTTCTTTTTTCTTATTTACAATAAAGAACATATGCTACCTAAATAAATGTGTCTGCAGGTAGAGCCATAGTTTGAGATACCTCTCTTTTTGATAACAGTAAAATACTGTGCCCTATTAAACTGCCTGGGTAGTTTCACCTTGAGTACATGGGGCAGGTAGAAAGTCAATGGAGAAGAACCTTTGTTCAAATAAATGTTGGAATTTCACTTTTCCATACTGGTGTCTGTGATTTCTTGCTTTAACTTTACCAGATGTTGGTATTTCTGATCTGATAATCTCAGGAGATTTTAAGGGAGTGCTGTAACTACTTTCCACATTGGTAGAGATTCTGCTATTGAAGGTTTTAGCTGCCTCTTCTGTGTCTCTCATTTGTTCTAGCATTTCTGACTTTGTAACTTTTTTTTTTTTAAATAGATCAATCATTGTGGGGGAAAGCTTATCAAAGGGCTGACTTCATCAAAACATGCTCTGGCCACGATGAGTGTTCGATTTTCGGCAACATCAATGAAGGTAAGAGTGAGTTCCTACTTCTGGTGAGTGTTTAAAGCACATGCAAAAGTAACATACACATTGTGGAAATACCTGTTTGGAGTCCATGTACTCCTCTACTGCCTGTTGCAGGTTCTGCTTTTAAAACCATGGAACTGAAAGGGTTTGCTAACCTTTCTGAATCTTAGCTTTAATAAGTGGAGGAATTGTTTATATGTGTCCTTTCACAGGGACATTTCTGATGCTTTTATTGGAATGTATGTTTCTTTTACTCATCCAGAACTGAATGCATTTGTCTTACTCTTTTCTCTGGCTTTGATTTGGCAAGGAATATCCAGTAGCATAGTTTTCACAGTCCCTCTATTGTTCCTTCACTTTCCCCAATTTGGATCAGCTGCTGGTGTTGGAACTCCCTCCCTGTAGATCCAAAATAATTCTCACCCAGTCTGCTCACATTTTAAGACCTACAACTTTAATCTAGGTGATTATAAAGCTTAGAAGTCTTCCTTACATAAGGTTGTTTGGATTGTTTTCAAAACTATTAGCTTTCACTGAAGATGTAAGCATAATATTTTAGTGTGCTTGTCTTAAATAGGAAATCCTAGTGCCTGAGGCCTCTGAGTTTGATCAGTGGGAGCCAGAGGGTGCAACTTCAAGTTGTCCAGTGACTGCAGTTATCCCAACTTGGAGAACTTTAACAACTTTGGATATGAGTCACAATAGCATCTCTCAAATTGATGAATCAGTGGTAAGAAATATTTTTTCATTTGTGAAAAAAAGTATGACTGATTTTCTGTGGCACATTACACAGCAGGGATTTTGCATTTGCTTTATATATCTTTTTTCTGAAAGACTTTCAGCTGCACTTACTTTTTTATGTTGATTAGCTACCCAAGTTAATGCTTAGGAGATTTTTTCTTTTACTACTTTGATACTTTCTTTGCTGAAGGAGAAAAGTTTGTCATTCTGCTCTGTAAGCAACACTTCCGTGAATACTGACTTTTTGAAACATTCTTTTACTGTTTGCATTGGCCTTAGGCCACTTACAGAATTTTTTTTTTTTTAAAAAAAAGAACAAAACACCTCTTGGGCTCAACTTTGGAGAGTTACCAAGCCTTCTTGACATCAAAGCAGTATTGAAGAGTGTGGAAACAAAATTTTGGAGTATTTTGCCAGTACCTTAGAATTACCTTTTGTAAATCAGTTATTAGGAAAAAATTTTAGCATTCATCACAGAGCGTGTGTCAAATATGAACATAATTTTTTACTTGAACTACTCTTGTGAAGCAGGAAATAGTTATCTTTGTAGCTCAACTAGAGATCATGGACTTAGAGTGCAGTTTTCTTGTTCAGGATTTTTTGTGATGTAGACTTAGGGTTCTTCAGGTCTGAGTCTGGAGTCCAGGCCTTAACTACAAGGCAAATCATTGGTGAGGTTACAACCAAAATAAAGTGAATTCAAATATATTGATGCCAAAATTCAGCACTGAATTCAAGGTTTGAGTCCTCCAAAAATAAAAACCTTTCTGAGCTAAAGTGCATTTCGAGAGGTTTGTGTAACCTTGTAATGCTTGGCTAGTATAATCAAAACATGGAAACAAATCATTGAACTTATTCTGGTTTTTGGTACTGTCGTCTTTATCCACGTTTCTGTGTAACATAGATATGCTAGTTTGATAAGACGGAAACACCTATAATGAGTTTGATCTATAGTTAATGGGGCTAAATGGGAGCAGCTTATTTGTCTTCAGTGAGAAACCAGGTTTCAAATTAAAACTTAACCATGCTCCTCAGAGTAACCTGGTTTTCATAAGAGCAAGATTCAACTCTTTTGCTGCACTAGGTCATATGGAATGTTTTTTTCATACCAAAAGCTGAGAAGAGAGACTGCATTGGTTGGTATCTTTCCTTTGCTTGTTGGTTAGCTGATAGTGAAGGAAGTATGGCCTGATTCATAAGCTAAAATGCATTTAACACATGCATTTTTTTTCTCCTCTTCTAGAAGTTAATTCCGAAGATTGAATTCCTGGATTTGAGTCACAACGGGGTGTCTCTGGTAGAAAATTTACAGGCAAGTGATGCTTTTGAAGGTGATTTTCTTTTTTTTTCCAGACTGCCTGAGACCTTAGAACGCAGATTTTCTTGCTTCAGAATTTTGCTGCTCATCTTCCTCATGGAAAGTAGTTTAAGCCCAAATAGCTTATCCTTCATAACATCAAGTACTCTTTTAATGGTGCGTTTCTTACTTGCTCTGGATATTTTCATTTCTTTGCCAATATTGACATACAACATTTAGTTCTTAACTAAATTAATTTGCTGCCAGCTGTATCTGTGGATTGGTAAAAAATGCAGTTGAGGAAGTTCCCTTTCTACAAGCTTGAACCTGTGTAATGAACAATTTCATGTCATGTTTTTCATGCTAGGCAGTGTCCAGCGTGAAAACACTGTTGCACAAAAAAATGAGCAAGCCATAATACAATGTCTTTGATACTGTTTAATTTTAATTAATTGTTGCGTGACGTGGATTTTCTGCGCTTTTGTAGCATCTTTACAACCTTGTTCACCTGGACTTATCCTACAACAAGCTTACATCACTAGAAGGTGTTCACACAAAACTGGGAAATATCAAAACTCTGAATTTAGCAGGAAATCAGCTGGAAAGACTCTGTGGTCTTAACAAACTGTACTCATTGGTCAACTTGGATCTGAGCAACAACAAAATAGAACAGGTAACTTGATATTTCAGTGGCAAATTGAATTGTGCTTTACATCACAACCAATTTCTTTTAGTGGGTGAAACTGCAAATAAATAAAAGTGGCTGTAGTGATTTTTCCTCGTTATCGTATGTATGTAATTTAAGCAAGAAACGCTCAGTCTATATGCTCATTTTCATTTAGCCAATCTGTATTCATCCTTTTATTCAAACACTTTCAGATTGATGAAGTAAAAAATATAGGAAACCTGCCATGCTTAGAAAAGGTGGTCTTATCCAGCAATCCATTGAGCATCATCCCTGATTACCGGACCAAAGTACTTGCTCAGTTTGGGGACAGGGCCTCAGAGGTAAGCCGTGGTGCACTTCTTCCTTTGAAGCTGGCATTTGGAAAAAATATTTTTTAAAGCCTGGTGAGGAAGGTAGTGTGAATGTTCTAAAAACCTGGTAAGTTTTTAGTGTGTGTTGGAGGAGGTCTTTAGAGAGTGAAACCATATTAACATTATTCAACTGTGCTCCTGGATCTAAATGAAAGTTTACCCTGTCTTCATTGGGTAACAGTATGTTAATATTGAAGCACAGTTGTGCTAGAAGGGTGTTAAGCTTACCAAGCATTTCTGAGTTTGCATTAAATTCATATCATGTTAGAGCAAGGTGATAATTGTTTTTGTGTAATGGTTACAAAGATGCACATAATTTGCATTAAGCTAAGATAATTTATTATTACATTAATAAAAATAAATTGTAGAGCTGCCTTGTTTTCAATATTTTTAGATGTTTCAACATTTTTTTTTAGGTCTGTTTGGATAATATTGTTACCACAGAAAAGGAACTAGACACTGTGGAAGTGCTAAAAGCTATTCAAAAAGCAAAGGAGGTGAAATACAAACTGAGCAACTCTGATAAAAAGGTGACTTTGGTGCTGTGAGAGGAGTAGAATGTGCTGCGTACAAAAGAAGCTTACAGAAAGACTTCTACAAATTAGATCTAAGCAGAGTTCAGAGTTAAACTTTCCTTAGCATTAAAGTTTTTACGCTTTCTTTGTGCTTTAATGTGGTATGAACTTTTAACATTGCCTCTTTTTCCTATTTACTTTTCAATGTAGTTTGAGTAACTATCTGACCTTCCTTTTTGTGCTGGCTTGGGAGAGAGGAAGCAGGAGGAAAAGATAGAATGACTTAACGGTGCACACAATGAATATGCAGTTGACCTTAACAGCCATATTTTACATCTTATACAAGTATTGCAGAGGTGTGATTTTGCTGCTCGTGTTGCAGTGCCAAAATGACTTTCCCAAACTTCCTTCTTGTGCGTATTTAGCAATGGGAAAGAATCAGGAATCTGAATCCTCCTTGCCTTCTCTCGTGTGTCTGTGTGCTGTGTAGTTGGTTAGTCTTGTTTAGGTAGTAAACTTATTATCAGAACATGTTCTGTCCCTACAGTGTAGAAATCCTGTTTTCATTGTCTTGTGGTTTGTGAAACTTGCTGCTAGTTTTGTCAATACAGTGACTAATCAGTGATCAGAATGACTTCTCTAAATGAATTCTTAGTGGAATTCCACTTAGTGTGAAAATAGAAACTTCAGAGGATGTGACACCTGCCCTCCCCCCCCCCAAAAAAAAAGCTGGCACTAACTTTCCTTTTACTAAAATTGAGAAAGCTTGTGTAGGCTTATTTTAGTTCAGGATATCTAATGTGTCCTGTGTATTTAGTTTTTTTCTTTAATCACTGCATACTTTCTTTATTAGATCAGTGAGGACTCCAGGCTCACTGCTGCCACCTCCAAATCAAACTGTTCTTCTCTTACTGTTCGTCCTTCCTCTCCCTCTCTGCCTCGTCCTGTCAGCTCCAGCCAAGGTAATCATGTATGTATCGTGCTGCTGGGCTGAGCCTCTTGGTTCTGCTTTTCTAAGCTGCATTGATATACATGAATATTATGTGCATGGATATAGGGCTTATCAAGACAAAGCAGAAAGACCTGGTAGTATTGGCTTAGAAAGTGGAAGTTGTATGTGAATCAGCAAAACTCACCTGTTGTTCACTGTAGTGTTAATTAACTGTAGTGGAAGTTTGGGTACAGGACTTCTTTTATTGCATCATCCTGCAGAAATCACCAGCAGAGTATGTATCTTTTCCTAGTTTAGATACATGCCTTAACGGAAAAGCATGGCATGTATAGACATGTTTTAAAATTGCTTCTCTACCTGTTCTTGGTCTGCAAAACGGGAGCTCAAGCAGCATCTGTTCCATTATTGCATTTTTGCAAGAGCTGCATTTCTGTCAAACCAGAAGGAAGATAGAAAAAGGAGATGAGTAAAAGGCAGTTGTGGGACTAGTATTCTGGCTGAACCTGTGATTTCAGCACATTTGTTGTGCTCTACAGCACCTGCTAACCTTCCCTGAAAATTATTTTTACTGTATGTTTCAAGTAAGCGTGCCTGTTGCATTAGGAGCTTAGAAGAATGGCTTATTTTCATTTTTTGCAGGAGCCCGTAAGACTGATTTATGTGAATGTTCATTTGTGACTGAGAAGCGATAAAGATACTTTTGGTTTTTTTGGCTTTTGCTGATTGAAAACTTAAAGTGCAGTAGGATATGAATAGCGGGAGAAGACTTTGCAATGATTTAAAAGAGCAGGGATTATATTCTCAATAATTCAGGGTGGAACAGCTTACTCTTCCCAATAAATCAATGAATGGGGGAGAGAAACACGCCTGAAAAACTTGATCTTTGAAAAAAGTCCATTGCTGTGATTTCTGCAAAATCAGTAGAGGTTTCTTACTCTATAAAAATGAAATTGTTCTGACAGCATTTTATCAAAGGACAGACAACTTAGATACAGATTTAGTTGCTGTTTATGTACCTCATTTGCCTTTGTAGCCTTTCTAGATCACTTTTCATCTGCAGATAAAATGCCAGTTTTTCCAAAATGAAGTCAGTGCTTGCTTTAAAGTATTAAGCATTTAAGTTACCGGATTGAGACAGTTTTCTATATAACAACCTGCAGTTTTATACAGGACTAGCTGTAAAAATGCATGCTAGCAATCACTATGACTATTTAAAAGTTATTCATCAATAGTCTTTTTCTATTACAGTAAATGTTTAGGAGCAAATGAGTCTTGGGAGAAAAAAAAAATCTAGATCTTTCTTTCTGAAGTACTTGAGAGTTTTATAGAAAGACTGGTATAAGATTCAAGGTTTATTTACTGTAGTCCTTTTCCATAAGCTTCCTTTAGTAGAATCTTGGGGAAGGCTTTTATAAAGAGTGGGAAAATGAGGACTAGGGCAGGCTATTTCTCAGCTTTAACAATAGAAATTGATTATTTGCTACATATCTAGCTATCAAGGGTTGTTTTCGAAGTACTGATTTTGAGAAATCTGTTTAAAAAAATGGAAATATGCTAGGCAATTAGTTTCACTGTTAGATCTTAAATCATGAATAATGGAATTAATTTCATGATACGATATTTCTATGAATTGTTTTCTCTGCAGTTTTTCTAGACACCATCTGTTTCCGTAACATATTATTCAAATTAAATGTCACTGGCAAATGGCTTATGGAAAAAGATTAAATATTTATATAGGAAACAGAAAACCAAAAATAATGCTGTCATGTTCTGTTTTCCCTGTCAATTTGAGTTTCCTTCTTGCTAACACAGTGTTTTGTTCAAATAATAAATACCTCTTGTGTTTCCTCTGACTATGAGATGGTTTGATGTAATCTACTAAACTTTACCATCAATCCAGAAAGAATACATGCAGGAGTTTTTATGCTTAAGCCAGAAACATATCCACACTGTAATTCTCTTGTTTATTTGCACGTTTATATACTTGACTGGCTGGCTGGCTCAGTGGTAATACTGAAAATTTATTTGCTCTGTTGCATCAGTGCGATGCTGTGAATATCAAACAGGCAAGAAGTCAAATGTCCCTGAGAATGTTGACTTATATGCACTCATGATAAGTTTTTACTGATGATTCAGCTTGAACCCTTCAAAAAGGTTCCGAGTAAGGTGAGATAGTTGTCTTGAGTGGCATTTGAGGGACCAGACCTTCTGAGTCTGGTTGAAGGTTTTACACAGATACACTTGTTCACTTGAAGCCTACAGAAGGTTGAGAGAATGCTACAAAGTTTACAAAGAGTACTCTGCTGTGTTTTTGCCAGCCTGGCAATGTTTTGGTAAAAGTAAGGATTAGTATTAACAAAACTGACTGGTTCTGTTAAAACTAAATCATGTGAAGAATTCTTACACCAAATGTTGAGATTTCAATTGATTGTTAGCTTTACAAATGAGCTTTAGCATGCAACTTTCACTGCAGTTAAAGATACTAATGTAATTAGACTAAAATTCTACCTGCCTTTGTTTTGTCCTGGCTATTATGTGAAGATATTCTTTAGCTTTAATGATTTATGATCAGATCTTGATTTGTACAATTTTAATTCCACTTGTTTGGCAGATACTATTAGACATTCATTTTGGTTTTAGTTCAGTGATTTTAAGAGCTGTTTATATTTGTTCTAGAAATAATTTATGAAGAAACAGTCCTAGCCAGCAGTTTTTTGCAATCCAGTGGTTCGACTCCTACAGACCATACAGTTCCCCAGAAATGCTTTGAAATACCAGACTCCAGATGTAAAAATCAGGTAATTGCCATCCTTCTGTTTATTTTATGGTGTTTTTAAAAGTGTTTTTGCAAGATTAGTTCTGATATTAAACTTCTGTTATCATAGTGATCCATAGCAAAGTTTTTTTTGATTCTCAGAGCTATTATAATGGAAAAGGAGGTAGCCCCAAATTTGAGTGAAGGGGTTGGCCCACCTTGTAAATTAAATGCATAATCCAAGTTTTACCAGAGTTGCAGAGAATTGTTGTCACTATGTTGTGACTTTGAGACATTTACCCAGTATTAGTATCACATCATTTAATAACCTCTTAGATACTGAGTGTAAGACTTCTATCTTATCTTATTAAAATACCAGTTTTTGGAAGGCGATTCTCTTGCTAGTAGAGTGGAAGAACCTTCTCCCTGTCAATAGGTAAAGGCCTTAATTTGTCTCCTTCAAATTGCTGCTGTTTCATAACTTCTGTATTGTGATTTCATTTCTTGTACTGGAAACACTCTTCCTATGTATGGCCTCAAGGAATGAGACAGCAAGACTTGGGGGAATCTCTTCCTTTGCTACCAGTGTAGTTGGTCTTTGTCAAGTTCCTTTACCTTTTTGCCTCACTTTACACTACTTCAGTAAAAATTTGTAGTGTGCTGAAATGTCTATGGGTCACAGGTTGGATCTGTTCTCAAGTCAGCAGCAGAGTTCATTCTTTTCCTGCCTTAATTGAATGCCTAACCTAAAGTAAACAGATAGTGTTTCAGGATCCTCAAAGGATAGCTGTTCAGTGAGGACTTTGCAGTGAGTTGGCTAGCTTTAAAAAGCGGGAGCCAACATTGCTTTTCATTTATGCTGAAGTCAGACAGCAGCTGTAAGTAGTTGATAGCTTCCTGATGTTTTCTTCTCTTTAGGCACCTGCCTCTCTATTGGATTCATGCAAAGAGTATGGAAGTGGTCATCGTATGTGGTAAGCTAGATGTATAAGTTCTGGTTTAAATGCTCGTTAGCTTTTGGGTAATAACAGTGGATGCTGCTCTTTTAAACCCAGCCTTAAAGGCAAAAGAGTCTCTTCATTGTATGCTGCCTCTGGTTTTTTTTTGAACCAAAATCAATTTCATGGTGTAAAGTGTTTTTAACCTTTGAACCCTGGAATGCAGTTGGTAGTTTCAAAACCAGCAATAGCTGTATTGTAAAGTGCTTTAACTTGTAAGGATATGCTTATCGGGGTTGGGAAATGGAAGATGAGTTAAACATTTTAGTTTTCACTTTCTATAGAATTACACGCTACCAGCCTTTAAAATCAATGGCTGTGTGCAGTACAAAGATGTTTTACAAAATTACACTGACTTAACTATAGTAACAAGAGTAAACCTCAAAGTTGTCAGAAGCAGCACCATGAATTGTAGTAGCTATGACTGTTTTTAAACTCAAGCTTGTACTTACTGTGGCTTGTTATCTCTTTTGAAGTTTGGATCGTTCAGAAGAAGAACACTGTGTGGTGCCTGACCCTTGTAAGACCGTCATCTTGCCTTTTAATTGTATGTCATACACTGCCACAAACCAAGATTTTATCCAGCACCTTTCTGCCTTGATAGTGCAGACTGTGCAGAGATCACCCCCCTCCTTTACAGAGAATAGAGGAAGCCCTCCAGGTGATTCCAGAACCACAGACAAAGAAGATGGATATTTTGAAATGGGACTTCATGAAGGAGATCAGACTTTTGAGTTCAGCATTACTTCAGATACTCGTTCAGATACTGACAACATAGCAGTGGAGAGTGTTGACATAGTCAAAATTCTATGGAGTTTTTCTATTCACATTCATAAAGGACTCAGGCAGTTTGCTTCCTGTTTGGTTTTGACTGATGATATGCTAGCTGTTTTTGAGATTCCTCATCAGGAATTGAGAGGAAATTGCCAGCACATCTCTTCTGCCTTGAAATTAACGCTGTGTTTTCCATATACTGATCTAACAGAATTTGGCTTTCTCCTGCCAGAAATCTGTTTAACACTGAAGCTGAAAACCAGTGACAACTGCTTGTTTATTGTTTCAGACTCCCAGAATCTTCAAGACTTTTATTCCTGTTTACACACGTGTTGCTCTCAACACTACACATCAGTGTTACCAAGCTCAACATTGTACTGTGGAAAAGCAAACCTCCAAGAGTTTCTCTGTCAGCTTATGGAATTGAATTGCATTTCAGCAGAAGATGTTGAAATAAAAGGTTGTTTCCCAACATACCTTGTTTATGGGAATAAAACCAATGTTCAGAAAATCTTGCATCAATCAGAGTCAGCTGGCAATAACAAAGAATGGTCAAAAAATATTTTGTGTTCTGCACTTTATTCTTCAGTGTATAAATCTTCTGACCAGGGTCCCTGTGTGGTCCATCCATGTTGGATATTTCTAACACCCCAGCATTTGTACATAGTAAAAGTGGATTTCAGTTTGCTGCCAGGTAAATGGGTAGGCACAGAAGACTTGGAAAGTGTATTTAAGCTGAATAGGATTCCATTAGCATCACTTGTGTTGCATCCGACTCATGGTTCCATCCAACAGAAGGGTTCTTTTTTGGATGGGCACGTGCTGGAGTTGCTCGTTGGATACAGATTTGTTACAGCAGTATTTGTTCTACCTCATGAGAAATTCCACTTCCTAAGAATCTACAGTCTTTTAAGGACACTCCTGCAGGATGTTAAGACTATTATTATTTTCAAAGCTTCAAACAAATCAGGTGCTGTAAGAAATCACGTTGTGGAGGCAAACAGACATGGTCAGTCAGCAAGGTAACAATTCCCATGAAAGGTCTGTTGCATGCTGCTGAAGTTAATGTGGTCTAGCCAGTGTGTTTACAGTTGTCATTGTAATTGGTTTTGGCCTGTAGTATTGATGAAGAAGAACTTTTTCATTCTGGTAGTCTGTAGTGAATGTCTGTGAATGGTTATTCTGGGCTGTACCTGTCTACCTTTTGTTTCTGTTTTATATTATAGTTGCAACATAAAATATATTTTCTTGTGGAAGGAGACTTCCTATTTCATGTGCTTGTAGGCTGAGGTCATGGCAGATTGACAGCTATGCTCAAGAGAAATCATTTAAAGTAAACTATTAATAGAAGTTGCCTGTTCCTAATTTCTGAATTAAATATAAAGTATTAATTTTTGTAGGGGAAGAGCTGTGTATTTCCTTGAATTTTGATTCAGTGTGTTTTCTGGAATCTCTTCTAGCTTTTGCAAGCCTCATCTGACGCTGTCATCTTTATATCCATCTGAATTTCTTATGCAGAAGATAACAGAAGATAACCAGATTCCTGTTCACATTCATGTTTCTGTGTCTCTGCAGTATGTGGCTGGGCTGAAAGGAAATGCCCTAGTTGAGTTTTTCCATGGCAACATTGCAGAGGTATTGTGCCTAGCCCAGGTGTATAAAATGATACCTTGTGGCCTCTCAGTACTAGACAATATTTTAAAAAACTTTCCTCATCAAACTCTAAAACAAGAGTTAGGCTCTGCAAAACCTGGAAGCGTTTTGGTCAAAAACCACTTGGGGTTTCCCTTTACAGCGATTGGGATCCTGCCAGGCATACTTTGCCTTCAGGATCCTTGATGCAGAACAGGAGAGTACATTAGTGTATGTCTTGAAGATGTGATTACTCCAAGAATGTTCCTCTTTTATTTAAAGTGGCAAAAGGAAGGAAAATTACTGGAGTGGAATTATTTTGTGACAGTATCTAGCTAAATTAAGAAATAAGTGTCCTGAGTCCTTTTTGTAATATGGGTGCATGAATACAACACAACATGTGCATGGCTGTAGGGACTCTAGAAAGATGAGCAGATGAACCTAATTTCTGAATAACAGATTTATAGTCTGTGTGGGGAACATCAAATTTAAAAGTACAACTCTTACCTTTAAATTCGTGGTGTGGCTTTTTAAGTGATAAATCATTGTGGTCTGAGTACAAATGTCAATTTGAAAGCTTATTGAGGAATAGAGACTTTTTTTATTCCTTTACCTCACTTCCAAGTCTTTTAAGTAATCAAAAGTTAAAAGTTGTGCTTCTCTTTTTACGCCAGGAGAAGCTGATAAAGAAAAGCAGGTCACTCATTTTGAGGATTCACAGTAAGCTCATCAAGCTAGAAGCTGGGAGCTGCCTAGTTGGAACAGCAGCTGTAGTGGCAAGCTGTGCTTCTGTCCTCTCTTAAGGATCTTTGAATCCAACCCCTCAGTAGCATCTGAAGGCTCAGTAGACTTGTTGAGGCTTAGGAGGCACTGCTTATCTGTTGATTAAAATTTTGTCTGTAGCGTCTGTTCTAGAAAGTCTTTCTTGTGCACTAGATGTTTTTCTCTTCTAGTTTTGGTCAGAAAACAAGGATTAATTAGAACCATGACAGAAAAATAATTTTCTTACATAAACACAAGACATTTTCAGTAGACCGCTATTGTGTTCACCTCGAAGCTGCTGTGTTTGGCAGCTTTGAGGTGAACTTCTGCTCTTTGGCTATAGCATGTTCAGATGCTTCAGATTTTGAAATTGTTTTTCTACTAGTCTAAAGCCTCTAAGATGATGAAACTATCTGAAATACCAAAGTGTGCAGGTGATTTATGAAATACAATTTACATCTTAGGTGGAAAATGAAGAGTTGAGACATCTCATGTGGTCTTCAGTTTTGTTTTACAAGACTCCCAGTGTGGAGGTGATGGCTTGTGTGCTTCTCTCAACAAAAGCTATTTACTTTCTGTTGGATGATTCTTTCATTCATGCTGATGAGCACCAGTCAGGTAAGACAGCTATTTTGATCCTTTAATAAGGTTACCAACTTAATCCCTGTCTGTGTATTTATCTTCAGTTTAAGTACCAGTTTTGGTTGATACTCTTACTTGGACCTTCTAGTTGAGGGAGAGAGTGGCACAGTTTGCCGTATGCAAAGTACTCGCCTGAGGCTTTTATGTTCAAAAAAGAGGGTCTTGAATCATGGCTGCTTCTCAAACAAGACCCTTCCATGTGCCATTGTATCCATGCTTTTCTCAGATGTCATTTCATAGTCCCTAGCATCACCTGGGCAGCTAAGGCCCTTTCATAACCAAAATGTTAAGTGTGAAGGGTCATGAAACTCATGGTGTGCATTCAATTCATGTGAGTGGTTTGTTAATGCATCTGCTGATTTAAATCTGTGGTGTGATGGCTACTTCAAGAAATGCTGCTAACAAGGAGATTTGGTTGTATTTGTTGCTTGAGAAATTATTAGCCACTATTCCCACCTTCTTCCTAATTTCTTCCTTCAAGTCTGATATAGGCATAAGATTTTAATATAAAAATTATTCTTATGGAAAGAAGAATAATTTTTTTTCTTTTGACTTTTTTATCATATATCCTTTTTCAACAGATTTTTGGAACAAAGAAAACTCAGATTGTGAAAATAGTTCTTTCCACCTCTCTTGCTGCTTTGTGCTAAAACTTAATGACCTGCAGTCAGTAAATGTTGGCCTGTTTGATCAATATTTCCGAATTACTGGTGAGTACCTCCTGTGCTTTAAGTTTTTCCAGTTCTATTTTGCCTGTTTTGTCTTAGATGGATTCCTGTCTTTATTTTATTAGTGAGGTGGAAGAGTGTATTATTTTGCTGCTTCTCTTTCTTAAAAGAAATTAAGTTAACATAACATTGGTGGTGCTGTGCCAGTAGGCTGATAATACTGTCTTGCAACATCTTGTAATTGAGGTAACTGGGAAGCTTAATATCAATGAATTAATTGGTCCCAAAAGTGCTTTTAAAAATTCTCCTGTCTTAACGACACATCAAAAGGGAAATCTAAAGACTCTCTTGTTGTTTTGAGGCTTTGGCTTGCAATAAAGAGTAAAATCAAGGTACTGTCCAAGTTGCAAAGTGCTTAGTTGATGATTGAATTTTTGGATGGAAAATGAGGCCTTAAAGTTTACGGAAGGTAATGATGTCAACTTAAAATTTAATGGAAATAACATGGGTAAAGTTTCTGGGCTGGTGCTTTGCCTCAGAGTCCCACTACATGTAAGCACATTCCTGTGTTCTAAAATGTCTTCTAATTGTGTTGAGACCTCGATGTGGGGGCCGGGGGCGGGGGGAATCTCCCATGTGGAAATGATTTAAAGTGACCTTACATATAACAAGTTCACAAAGAAAACCAAGAGCAGTTTTTTCTGTAAGATAAATTGTAATGATAAGAAGATAATAAGGTTGAACCCCTACAGCAATAGTTGAACAGTTAAATCTGTGTACATCTGTGTACGTCATATTTTAAATCAAGAGAAATGATATTCTTTATTTTTTGAGGGATTTGTAAGGAATCTATTATTCTTTTCCAAGGATTTGAAACCTTTCTGAGTAATGATGCATGTTTTCAGGAGAAATAATCCTTGCAACAAATCTTTTTTGGTGACAGTTGTGTGTTGGTTGAAGAGATTATGATAACGCCACATACGGATTTGTGATTTGATTTTCTGTCTTCTCTTCAGGACACTCTGCAGATCATATAGTTACCTGCCTGACAAGAGACAGTTACAACACTCACACCTTCATACAGCAGCTTATGGCAGTTCTGTCATTGCTTGCACGCACACCTTCACCTGAACCAGTAGATAAAGACTTCTACTCTGAATTTGGGAGTAAAAACACAGGTAAGTGGTCTTTTCTACATGTCATGAGTTATTTAGGCATCGTACTTAGGGCATCATCTAAAGTGTACTGATTAAAAACTTTTTTGAGGGAAATTTATGCATCAGTTGTTTCCTATTTGATACTTTAATCAAACTCCCTGACTTTAATTATCTTATATGTGCCTTATCTGAACAGAATTGCTAAATATAAACAATCTTGCACATGTGAAGTTAGGGATGGCTTCTTGAGGCCAACAGAAACAGCACTTTCTATACAGTATTTTCTGGTGCGTACTAGTGTAGCTCCCACTGCAAGTTTCAGCATAACCTATAAAGTCTTGGAAGTCATCAAAGAACAGTAAAGGTAACAAAGTCTGAAGGTTACATTTTTCCTCTCTTGGTCAAATAAAAGAATCCTGTCATTCCATGAGAATGTACTGAAATGAAAACTCGCCTTGGTTAAGGTGCATTAGGTTCAATTCCAATATCAGGTGAAACTTTTTTGCTTAGAATTCTGAAGGCAGTTGAAGGCATGAAATAAAATGGCATTTTCCTGAAGAATGATTGTTATTGTTACTGTTCTAAGGAGAAGCTGTGTAAGCCCAGAAAGTGCAAGGTTTGATGGGAAGTCATATATTTTATTAGACCAATTGATTTATGTGAAAAAAGCAGGCATGCTTCTTTCAAGTTTTGCTATGTTGTATTTCAGCACTTAACTTATAGGGAGGAAGGGACTGCAGCGTCACCTCCTGCCACTCCAGAGCGTAGCATGGAGTAGAGGAATGTGCTCGTCCAGTAGTGATATAAAAGTAATTAATGTAGAGTCTTCTTTTTTCTTCTTTTGTTGTTTTAATTTCTGCCTTTTCTCTCTGCTTAAAAGAAGCAGGGATTTTGTGTTCAGTGATCTGATAATGCTTTCAGTGAGTTCAGAACTGGGGAGTGGGAAGGAGGCAGAGAATGTCAGCTGGTAGGGAGATGGATAATCTTTGATACGAGAATCCAGCTGTATTTCCTTTAAACCTCTTCCACCATCACCCTGAACTAGTTATGTGGTTAGAAATTTGCAGAAAAGTACGTTGGTAATGCAAGAGAGACGCCAGTAGAGATCTGCAATCCAAATAAAATTATTCCAATATTGTATATAAGTAAAACCATATATGAATAGATACAAAACTTGAATTCTTCCAGCTGCAGCCAACTGTCAAAGGTTGTTGCTTATCCTAATGCATTAAGTATTGTATAGTACTAAATGGAAGTATAATAATGTGTGTTTCTTGCAGGAAAAATGGAGAATTATGAACTGATTCACTCTAGCAGAGTAAAATTTATTTATCCAAATGAAGAGGAAATTGGGGACCTCGCTTTTCTAGTGGCAGAGAAGATGGATGGTTTGACTAATCTTCATTCCCTCAACATCCTTCTGTATGTGTTGGCATTTCAAGTAAATCATGTTGAAGGATCTGCCCAAAACACTAGTTCGCTTCAACCTAAAACACTTATATTAACCAGCTCTGATTTGTTCCTCTTTGATGAAGATTATATCAGTTACCCACTACCTGAATTTGCTAAGGAACCACCAAAGAGAGATAAGTATCAACTTGCAGATGGAAGACGAATCCGGGATTTAGATAGAGTTCTTATGGGTTATCAGACATATCCACAGGCCCTTACATTTGTGTTTGATGATGTTCAGAATCAGGATCTGATGCAGAATTTAACACTGGATCACTTTGGAGAAACTGATAGTGCCCCAAAGGGAAATGCTAAACAAGAAGGCAGCAGGAGCAGAGAGATCCAGTGGTACATCTTTATCCCAAGTGCAGAAAGCAGGGAGAAATTAATTTCATTGCTTGCAAGACAGTGGGAGATCTTGTGTGGTAGGGAACTGCCTTTGGAACTCACTGGGTAATTATTGCGCAGCTAAGTGATTTCAGTGTCTATTATAAGGTAAAGCACAGTGTTTAAATAGATAGCGCTTGCCAAATTCTGTTTTTTTTAATAAGGAGCTGACCTGGACTCCCTTGCTCCCTAGTGCAGTGAACATTTAATAGTACATAGAAATATCCTGAAGTGTTAACTGGAGACTGAACTTCTTGTAAAGTCTGTTTTTTATGCAATAGTATATAGTGAAAAAAATCATGAGACATCCTGGGAAACTGTATGGAAAAATTAAGGAGTCAACACTAGATATGCTGTCGTCTAGGGCTGTTAAGGTTTCCGCTGTTTTTCTGTATATATCAGTCTTGCTGTTCTATACAAATTCTAACGTGTAAATAAGGGTAAATGCTTGTGGATGTTCAAGTGCAATGTTCTTTGTACAAGAAGTATTTTGGGTATGCTGCTAATGCTTATTATTTAATGATCTTACAGTTTTACATATGTTTTTCTTTGAGGCCAAATGTAATTATTTGCTGTCAATCATGAACTTAGCAGTAAAATTTGAGCCACAAGCAGGTGACATTTTCATACGAAATTAGTTTCATGGGCATTCTTTTTCCTTATCCTAAGATAAAGAAGAATTGCCTGTTAAAGATCCACTCAGTATTGTCTTGAAAGTGGAAATATCCAACATGGGTATATGAGCATTTTGTCAGCAAATAATGAATTTGTATCTCTGAACACAAAGTCTCTTTTGCCTATTTTGTCAATACAAATAAAGTGTAATTTGACAGTTTTCTTTTGGCCTTGTCTTTATTCAGGTTTATCTTGTATTTGCAGGATACCATATGGCAGTTCAGCAGCACATACTATGTTCCTAGAGTGTATTGTAAAGCGTGAAATAAGCAGCAAGATGAAAGAAGGAAATAGTTTATTCTACTATAGCAAGTTTGTACTGGTCCAGAAATAGAGCTGAGTCATGGAAACTGAGGATCTGCAGCTTCTAAATACAATTTAAGGAGGATTTATTTCAAGTACTTTTGCTTCTCCATCAGATATTAGGGATTTGCTTTCCAGGCTGTCATCTTTAACTTGAATATTACCATGCCCAACAAGTTTTAGCCTCCCCCATGACAGTAAAATCCGTACTCACTGTGATGAAGACAAATACTGAGACTTTGAAAAAGACTGTTCTGTGTCCACTGGGATTAAGAAGGGAAGGACGGTTTTGATGCATATGTGCCAGCTGATGTTGCTTAAAACTAATGCTCCTTATAAAACACCTAGAAAATTTTAGGTTGGAAGAGACCTCTAGAGGTCCAACAGTCAAGCTTAGAAGAGGGCAAACTTCAAACAGATTGCTCAGGGCCTGCTCCAAACTGACTTTTCTCCAAGAATGGCAAGTCTACAGTGGCACTGGGAATTTGGTGGTTCTGTGGAGTACTTTTCCATGCTGATGGGGAGCTTGGCTGTGCTCTTTGGGCTCCAGATGCCAGGAATGTTGTGGTCAGTGCAAGGATAACGAGCGGTGTTCCCCAGGGCTCAGTT